>NW_017275684.1:160992-162442 GCF_001594065.2 Cyphomyrmex costatus
TAATTCAATGACTCCGCGACACCTATATATTCGGCGGTCTAAGGACCGGCGGAAGAGTCTTGTCATACATCTAAACGTAACGATACGTTACGCGCGTTGCGAGAACCGAGTCATATTACATCCGCGATAACGAGTGTCGCCGACCGGTCTAAGTCACGAGCGAGGACTTTAACCCGAATATATTCTTTAATTAAATCAATTCGACAATTGTAACCAACTATTCGAATTGTAACATAAGCAATTAACCACCAAAGTGTAATCATTCAATCGGGTAATTATAATAATTAAATAAAGGGTTACGATTACTTAAATAAATGTAATCAGTGGTAATAACCACTCGAAATTGTAAGTGTTATAATAAATAAAAGGGGTTATTTTAATAAAAGTGTGGTGCAGTGTGTGTTTGTTCTACGACCTTGACCACTTTCCTCGTTCTCCTCGTGGGTTCCAACCCTTTGAGCGGATCGAATCCCAAAATAATATCTTGTTGCACCGAGAGGTACAATAATACTTTTATATGCAAAATAATTAGAGGAATCACGTTATCTAAAAAAAATTACATAATTCCATTTGAAAAAGTAAAGATGACCTTCATATCTTTTTAGCGCCTCCACCTAGAAAAGAAACAAGGTAACCAATACATGTTCCCATCCGAACCAAACAATTTCTTCCTTAGACATTTTCGCGTATCATTAACGGTAACAGAGATATTGCCTTGTAACAGAGTTACTGGGACACCCTGTATATAAAAAAAAGATTTAAAAATATTATTTTTTAAAAAAAATATATAAATGTAATTAACTCAAAATCGCAATACATTAAACAAACAGAGTAAAATTCACAAGTAAGAATTCGCACATACGTTTCGACACTGATCGAGTCATTTTCAATGTTAAATTTAAAATTAAGTGTGTATAATAGAATTAACGAATCAACAATAATAAAATTACATGTGTATAATTATAATAAAATCAACGAGTCACAAATATAAAATTAAATGTGTATAATTGAATAATTAACGAGTCGCAAATATAAAATTAAATGTGTGTAATTGAAAAGGCGAACACCTAGACACCCATATCCTCGACGGCGAACACCTAGACACTCACTTCCTCGACGTCGAACACCTAGACACTTAGTTCCTCGAAGGCGAACACCTAGACACTCACTTCCTCGAAGGCGAATACCTAGACACTCACTTCCTCGACGTCGAACACGTAGACACCCACTTCCTCGAAGGCGAACACCTAGACACTTAGTTCCTCGAATGCGAACACCTAGACACCTATTTCCCCGACAGCGAACACCTAGACACTCACTTCCTCGAAATCAAACACGTAGACACTCTTCCTCGACGACGAACACATAGACAACATCTAGACACTTAATTCCTCGATATATAGTGAATACCTGGACACATAGTTTCTCTATATTTCGATATTTCATTATA
>NW_017275684.1:165067-166796 GCF_001594065.2 Cyphomyrmex costatus
ATATTAGGGTGTTCCACGAATAACAAATTTGAATATAACGGAATCAGCGTGCGGAAAAAGTAACGGCGCACCTCACCGATTTAAAGTACACACAACAACAAACATTTTGATGGGTTATTGATTTGGATTGAAGGTCATTTAAAGGTCGCGCAAAGGTCATGCTTTTGCATACATTCGTCGGATTGATTTGGAACTTGCTACTCGGGGGTTATCGGGGTCGCTGAATACGAATCTGATGTCAGAATTTTGAAATTCAAAATGGCGGATCCAATATGGCGGACGAAAATTCAAAATGTGGTTGAAAATGCACGCAATTTGGTATCTGGGGGTTTTTGGGGTCGCTGAATGCGAACCTGAATTCAGAATTTTGAAGTTCAAAATGGCGGATACAATATGGCGGACGAAAATTAACAATGTGTTTAAAAAGATTGAAAATGCACATTATTTAGTATCCAAGATTTTTTTGAGACGCTGAATACGAAACTGATTTTAGAATTTCGAAATTCAAAATGGCGGATTGAATATGGCGGACGAGTAATTGAAATAATGTTAAGTTAAATAAATATTGTTAATAGAAACATATACAGGGTGTTATCGGTACGTCCGAACATAGGGCAACCCGTGTTAAGGCTGTGGACAAAACCAGAATTTTGTTCAAAAGCTCGATTTTGTCCAGAACCTATAACAATTTATCATTTATTATTATTTATTTGTTTGTTTATTCTTTACTGGTTTATTATTAACAATAAAAACGGTTAGTCGAATGCGGGAATATTACTCCTATGTAATACATGCTATTCAAAACGCTATATAGCCGTAACATGGGTTGCCTTATGTTCGAACGTACTGATAACATCTTGTATATAAGTTCAATATTCGCATTGTAAATATTGTCAATATTACATTATGCTGAAGTCACGCCTTGACCTAAACGTAGTAAACAATGTCAACGTAGACAAAAAGAAACATTGTATTCCAGTCAGTCGCCGTTCTTATATTTGACGGTAATTATTGTTACGATAACAGCACAACCTTTTTTGCTTAATTAGCATTAAATTAATTAAATTAATTGTGCTTAAATATCGAAACACATCAATCGCCAATTATGGCAACTGAATCAAGTCAAGCAAGTGGTGAACCTATTTTTCTTATTGGTATAGAAGAAGAAAATATTTTGGGTGATTCTTTACCAACAATTAAGCAAGCGTTGTCATATTTTTTCTATTGCCATAGAAGTTTGAAATTAACGGTTCGTAAAAGTGCTACGCAGGTTACTGAAAAAGTAGTGAAGTTTTGGAATAATAGATTTATTTTAACAATAGACAAACACCATGCCATTGAAAGGTTAGAAAAGATTTTTAAGCAATGGACTGTATTAAAAAAATCTGTTAACCGAAATAGTGCAACAGAAAGCAGCAAACGAACGAAATTTATGGATGAACTTCAAAATGTGTTCGACATCAGTAAAAACTCTAATTGTCATGCAACCTCGAAGAGTAAGTTTTTTTTTATGATATTTAAATAAATTCATTTCTTGATTAAATTTACGAAAATTTAATTACATAAATGCATTAATATATTATATTGGAAATTAAAATACGTAATCGTACATACCCAACAGTAGACTGGATCCATCTCAGATCATGCAGGCAGTCTGATGGTATATAAAGAATTAATTTCACTCTTAAATAATCTACTTGAAAAAATAAGAATCAGTGATGATATGACC
>NW_017275684.1:167619-169596 GCF_001594065.2 Cyphomyrmex costatus
ACCACATATTCGAGTTAGTTCTTCGCAGTGTCTTTGAGAAATGCATGAAGACTTTGACAAATGGCCCAGATGTTGGGCTTTTTAAACAATTTCAAAAATCATGGTGTGACATTGACACTATCAATTTTGAAATTGGTATGAACCATTCTATGATTGCTGATGCATTATTCGATGTCAAAGATGATATTATGACGTACTGTTTGAATCAAATACAGGTACAATGTACCTGGTACATATTTTTATGTACATTTATTAAATAAGCCTATGTTGGATCATATAACTTATCATATTATCATATTTGTAATCAGCGACCTCAAAAACGCATAGACATCGATTTTCGTAAAATTCCAATTGACAATATAATATTTAGCTTTTTGATATCCAGCATTTTCAATCAACCATTATGAATGTTTCAATTGTGACTTCAAATTCATATTCAGCGACCCTAAAAACCTAGAAAACCTATTATCGTTTATATCGAACGTTCGTAAGGCTGATTTGTCCAACTGGTTTGTTGAAAAACATTATTTCTACCTGTATACCTCCACATTGGATCTGCGGTTTTAAATTTTGCGATTTTGACCTCAGATTCGTGATATGCGACCCTTAAGGGGGGGGTAGGGTCTAAAAATCTAAAATTGTCTTATTCGCTTATATTATAGTAAATCATTTCAAGAATGTTGTGTCAAAATTTGAAGTCGATCGGAGCAAAACTCTAAAAGCTATAGCAAGTTTAGTCACCCTACCTCGAATACATATATGTAATAATATCATGGTGCTGAAATCCGAAACCTTTTTGATCCATTCTTATATTTCTAGAAGGTTCTTGTTATATTCAAAAGAGCCATCTGTAGCATAGGATGTACAGTTTACGTATATGTTCGAGAGAAAAAGAAGCGTCAGTTCGTTGTTGTACGTTAAACGAAGTTGTTCGAGAGTTACTGTGTCATCGTGTAAATTGTAATAATCATGCCACGTGTTTTCAAAGTTTCTCGACTCGATCGTGAAGTTACCAAAAACCGATTAGACAGACGAAAGAAAATAAACAATCCATTTAAGAAAAACAAAAATGATTTGAGCGCTCACGAGTACGCTCGAGCACAAGATTCTAATCGCGTTACCAGGGCGGATAAAGAAGCTGAGCAGCAAAGCAAAGAGGCACGAATTCTTCGTAGATTGGAAAAAAAACAAGCAGAGGACAACGATATTGCTGCGGGAAATATTCTTTATGGTGCTGGAATCAATGATTCCGTTTGAGGTACGAAAAAAAATTTTTTTCTTCACTTTTTCAGAATCATTTTTTCAAACGCGTTTTTCTCGAAATCACTTTTTGAAAATCGGTGGTCATCACAACTCGGAAATTATTTAACCGATTCTTTTCAAACTTGGCACACGTTTTCTATGTCAAAAATACCTCCCCCCCTCGGTATTACTTTTTTTTTTTTTTTTTAAGGTAGTTTTCCACTTACAAAATGGCGAAATTTTTCGTCAAAAAAGCTGTTTTTACGTTTTTTTGCCGCCAAAACTACAAAAATGAAAAAAAAATAATTCTGTCTCCCGGGGGGGCGAGATTACATCATACTTTAACTAAAAAATCCGACTTTTTTTATTTCAGATGATTCTACGACGAATGCCGATGGTCACCGCAGAGCACCTCGCAAAAAACATGCTTACGAAAAAACTCTGTCACGGGCTTATTTTTCGATATTTACTTATCAAAATTTTTTTGAATATTGTTGAAATGATGTATAACAACATCTGATTATTTTTAATAAAGTAGAGTTTAATAAAGACAACAACATTTTAAAAATAGACTGGTATCATAAAGACACTTTCTCTGGAAGATACCTTTCATTTTTCTCAAATCATCCTTTAGCACATAAAATAGGTGTTATTTATGGCATGGTTGATAGAGCATTATTGCTGTCTAATCCGGAATTTCATATTAAGAACATTGAGTTTTGTATCACTACATTA
>NW_017275684.1:169959-171115 GCF_001594065.2 Cyphomyrmex costatus
ATCTCATTATAATAAAAGATTGATTTCGGAGATGTTATTCATCAAAGAACAAAAAAACGGAATTAACGCACAAAAAGATACGGAAAAATTAGACAAAACTTATGATCATTTGCTTAGGTCATTACCCTCAGAATAATACATATACATTATACGATATGTCAAACATATAAGTTTGTTTTCTTTTATTCTTGTGACAACTGTCGTTCGATACAGACCTTTTTACACTTGTACATTGTTTCACTTGAAGGATGAGAATTATTCATAGCATCTGATTTGCCGTAAGTTAAATAGATTCATTTTAATTTATAATTTTTAGAACTGTTTCCTAATTTATAATAATATGGATTTAGAATTACGATGCGGATAATTTTCTTTGTTCGGATTGAGAAACAATATTCATTTTACTTGCTGACTTGATGGACTATAGTTTGAAAGAGTAACCGTACTTCGTTTATTTTGTCATATATCATTTATAAAGGAGACTGAAGAGGACTTTTGTAAAAGTTGAAACGTTTCTCAGTTAAATATAGAATATTTTAATAAAAATTGTGATTATTTAAAATTGTCATCATTTAATTTGTTTGGCTTGTTCTAATACCGTAATTTAATATCTTTATTTTATTTGTTGTTTTAATAAAGTAGCTTTTAAGTCATATTCTTGTAAAAAATTCACAAAAATAGTGTTTTTTTTTTAGCGCTAGACCCTACCCCTCCCTTAAAACCATTAGGGTACCCGGTACATAGTTTTCTTTAAAAAAATTTGCTTCTAACGGTTAAAATCGGCTTCACCAAAATCGCAGTGGTCACTCATATGCGTTAATAGGTTAATGTTTTCAATTTTCATGTTATCACGTCATTTACATTTAAACAAAAAATTTTCCATATAAAATGTATTATACAAATATAGTGATATTCCATATATTTCAACATTTTTTTAGGAATACCAGCCGCGAGATGATTATAAAGAATTCTTTGAACTGATCATAATATTCTTAGGCGAAACTCCACCACGTGGTATAATTTTTCGATCTCCGGGTGCAGTTCACCATGCGCGGTGGATGTCCAAGGCACTGTATTCTTTGAAGATCTTCATGTTTAAATCACAGTTTGTAGTAACCAAACGTGAAGAAAAAGGATTGTGTGATATTTGCATATT
>NW_017275684.1:173392-182755 GCF_001594065.2 Cyphomyrmex costatus
GAGAGCTATTCAGCGGTTATTGGTGCGATCATATATAAGATATGTTAGAGTGTGAATATTATATACCACGTAAGTAGTTCCCCCCCCATTGCGCGCCGAACATCCGTCGAACTTAAAACGCAAATCTAATTAACTACCGTAGTAATATCACAAATTTTTGATGTTTATAGCATCTAACAAGATCTTAATAATATGTTGACATATTAAAATCTTAAATTAAATATTAAAGAAAGAAATAAATTTAAAACTGAGAAAAATAAGAATTTGTGAAGAATATCACGAATTGGCGTTTCGTCCCGGCTTCCACTACTAGACTCATCAGTAAGGTAACGTAGTGGGAGCCTACCTTAGACGCCTGGGAGAGATGTTAGAAAGAAGTTCTATATAAACAAATATTCATGTAATTCAGCACTTGCGAGAATTGACAAGATTAACTATAGACCTCTATTGGCAAATCGACGTAATGATATTCTTCACAATTTATTTCTTTCTTTAATATTTAATTTAAGATTTTAATATGTCTTTCAACATATTAAGATCTTGTTAGATGCTATAAGCATCAAAAATTTGTGATATTACTACGGTAGTTAATTATATTTGCGTTTTAAGTTCGACGGATGTTCGGCGCGCAATAGGGGGGGAACTACTTACGTGGTATATAATATTCACATATCTTATATATGATCGCACCAATAACCGCTGAATAGCTCTCATTAGTCTGATTATTCTTGTTATTTGAAATTCTCGAGAGTCTTCTTTAATTTATTTGTTAAATAAAATAGTCTAATTTACAGTTATAAAAATCGACTGTACTACTTGAAATAAAAATAAGAAATGAGTAGGCAGAGACCTCAGGAAAGGACAGAGGAAGGGAAAAATTAAGAGGTGGAAAGAGAATGTATCATGTTAGTATAACAATATGGCAATGACTCGGTATCATTTTGTTTATTTATGCCATGTGTTTGTTTCTTTATATGAACCATTTCGGATATCAATCTTTTCTTATAAGACGGTTCCATATCTAAAATTTCAACTTTACTCCAATTAAAATCATGATTTTTTTCTATTCTATGATTAGATATTACGGATGGAGATTTAGAAGTTTTATTAATATCCGAAGAATGTTCATGTATTCTTGTTTTCAATTGTCTCTTGGTCTGGCCAACATAACTTGCATCACAGTTGTCACAGGAAATTTTATATACCACATTTTGATTGTGTATGTATTCTAATTTATCCTTGCCTCTTTTTATGAAGTTTTTTAGTGTATTAGGTATTGTATACGCCAGTTTGCAAGTAAAAATGTTGGCAATAGGTTTAAATTTATCAGAGACAGAATTGACAAACGGTATAGCAAAAAATTTTTTCAAACCATTATTATTATTAGAAGAATTAATTTTATTAATGTGGAATTTTAGTTTATTTTTTATTGCTGTGAAAATTAATTCAAGTGGATATCTATTTTGTAAGAAGCAATTAATAGCATCAATCAAGTTATTATTTTGAAACTTTGGATGACATAATCGAATTATTTTGTCAACGATACTATAAATTACTCCTCTTTTGTGACACAATGGATGATGTGAGTGAAAATTGAGGAATCTGTCTGAAAAAGTAGTCTTACGATAAGCGTCAAATATCAAACCGTCTTCTTTAACTATAATCAAAGTATCCAAAAAACTAATCTTTCCTTCATTGCCAATTTCCATAGTAAATTTAAGCCTTGTGTGTAATGAGTTGAAAATATTCAAAATGTCATTGATTTTATCAGAAGGAGCTGCCAAAATAATGTCATCAACATAGCGATAATAAAAATTAAGATTAATAGGTAAAAGACTAATAACAATTTCTTCGAAATCCTGCATAACCATATCTGCAACTATTGGTGATAATGGCCATCCCATAGGGGTACCAACAATTTGTTTGTAAAACTTTTTATTAAAAATGAAAAACGTTGAATTTAAAACTAGTTTGAAAGCAATCATGAATTCATTTAACGAGATCTTTGTTTTCTTGGATATGGAATCCCATCTCTTTACAACGCTATCAGATGCCAAATCTATAGGTATATTTGTGAAAAGGGAAACCACATCCAAGGACACTAACAAAGAATTAGAGTCTAATTTTACATTTTTTAATTTATCTATTAAATCAGAACTATTTTTAATGAAACTTGGAGCCACATGTATAGAGTCCCCAGTAAGCAAAATAATATTCCAGCAACGTTATTGAAATGATATTTAACAACATGTAACATTTTGGAATATGTAGTTGTTAACGTTGTATATAACGTTATCGTAAACAAACTTTGACGTACATTTAGAGATTTCAGTAATGTTGATATGGAGTTGCAATATCATTACAACTAATGTTGCGATAATATTTTTATTTCATTAGAACAATGTTGATATAAGGATAAAATATCGTTGGAACTAATGTTGCAGTAATGTTTTTCTAACATTAGAACAATATTCATATGATGATGAAATATCGTTGAAACTAATGTTGCGGTAATATTTTTCTTACATTAGAACAATATTCATATGACGATGAAATAGCAATATTTAGTAAATCAGGGAATGAAATATCATGATGCAAATATGAGAAAAACAAAATCACATCTTTGTTTCTCATATTTACGTTATATTTGCGTAATGATATTTCGTCTTCCGATTTACTAAATGTTGCTGCAATATTGTGCATTGAATTATTCTAATATAAAAGTGAAGTTGCCATAAAGTTTACGTACATACATTTGTCTATCTGGGAATATTCCAACCAAAAAAAATTTTTAATTTAATTTTTTAATTCTTTTTTAATTATTTGTATTATGTACATATATCATCTTTCTTATCATGTAATTAATAATAATAACACATTGAACATATATATGTTTCTGAAAATGCATATCGGGATATCGACGGGATTCGAACCTAAGATCTCTGGGTGGGAACCTAATACGCTAACGCTGAGCTATAATCGCACGCTTGTTTGAACACTTTGGTATTAGACTGTCATTCGTCTTGATCATATAATGGTTCGAATACCGTCGATATCTCATCATATTATGTGTTTTCAAGAATATTGTATATCCAATGGATTGTAATTATAATAAGAAAGTGTAATATGAGAATATAATTATATGTAAATAAATATAAGTTAATTATATGTGTACACAGAAATAATTAAAAAAGTAAGAACTATATTCTGAAAGTGATATAAAAGGTACCTGAGCCGAATAAGGCTCATCCACAGATTTCTATATAATATCTAGTTCGCTACCTCCACAAAATAAGGTGAAGCCAACTTGACAAGGGAGGGGGATAACGGTCATCTTTACCCGGTCATGACTAAACTACAGCATGCTATACCTTAATCTTATAATCGAGCTAAATTCCTCTAATCAAAGCAAAGTGTACGCATAGACTGGAATCAGAATACACATTGAAGATTGAGATTAAAGATTGAAATTTGGCCAATCAAAATAATAGAAACTAAAATTCCTTTATTCTCATTGATCAAATTTCGCAATTTTCAATGCATCAAAATCGACATCAGTTTACCTAAACTTTACAGTATATTTATCTTACTTTATGCGTAAAATAAAGATAAGTTTACAAATCATTTATGCTTACTATGACATCATATAAGAATTACGGCCGGTATTCATAGTCGATTCTTATTTCAAGATTGCCTTAAGTAATGTCTTAAGATGATAAAGCGGCCCTTTGATTGATTCGTAAAGCCCATGGCACATAGAAAAACGTAAGGCCGTAAACGTAATCAGTAAGCGAATTGACCAATCACAGTTGAGAACGTAGCAGCGACTGCTTACATTCTCAACTGTGATTGGTCAATTCGCTTACTGTTTACGTTTACGACCTTACGTTTTTCTATGTGTCATGGGCTTAACTCTTCAAGACTGAACTTAAGAAGGTCTTGAATATTAGAACTGTGACTATGAATACCGGCCTACGAAACCATTTAACAAAATTCAGTATATCAAAATCGACATCTGTTTACCTAAAATTTGCAGTATATTTATCTTACTTTATGCGGCGTAAAATAAAGATAAGTTTACAAATCATTTATGCTTACTATGCATCACATAATAACTGCAAATGTGCATCATTTTATAACGTATATTGCATATAATTATATATGATGTAAATGTTCCTTATAGTAATATCGTAAAAATAATGTTACAAATCTGAAATAAACTTTTCATACATATATGTTATTGCAAAACTCTATGACCAAAAATTTAATCACTGAAATACCTAAATTTTATAATTCCCTTAATGTAAATGTTTTCACTTTTATAATAATAATTAATACGTTAAAAATAGCGAATAAGAGTCAAATTACAATTTAAAATGTCAGTTTTCACTTTTATAATGTCATAAGTAATCATAAAATTGTTCTAAATTTTCAGTAAATTCATTTGTGCATATCGTGATCATCATACAGTCTATCTGAAATCGTATAAAAAATATGAAATATTGTATTGTGTAATATACGTATCAGAGCAACATTTATAAAATATTTAAAATAATATTAAGGAAATATGTTTTAAATATTCGAAAATATATATTATTCGGCAATATTTTAAAAACATTTATATAATGTTATGTAAGAACGTTCATATAATATTTTTATATCATTGCATATATGTTGACTTCATCTAAATAAACATATATTAGAGCAACATTTATAACACATTACGAATAATATTACGGAAACATTTTTTAAATATTGGAAAATATCATATTATTCGGCAATATTTTAAAAACATTTATGTAACATTGTGTAAGAACGTTGACAAAATATTCTTATATCATTGCATATATGTTGACATTATCTAAATAAACGTATTAGAGCAACATTTATAAAACGTTTCAAATAATATTACGGAAATATTTTTTAAATATTGAAAAATATCATGTTATTCAGCAATATTTAAACAATATTTATATCACATTACGTAATAACGTTGATAAAATTCATATAAAATCAATGTTTCAAAATGTTAATGTAATGTTCCTTGCTTACTGGGTCATTTATAATCTTATGTAAAAATAATGATAAATTGTATAAAGGGCTATTAATAGATGAAACTATAATTCTTAATGTGTGAAATTAATTTTGTGTATTTTAACCAATCCATATATATATATATATATATGCCCTAGGTATATTATCATCTGTAGTGAGTAACCTATTATATGTAACTCCATCTATATAGCCTGATTTTTTCCATCTTACCAAAATATTACGTAAATCATTAGTGAGTTTTCTAACAGGATCTTTATTTATTAATTCATAAGTGTTATTATATCTGACAACATAATTTCCATTTTATTTATAATCAGTTTCACATTGAGCTACTGTCACATTTCCCTTGTCTGCTTTAGAAAATAAAATATCAGGGTGCTCTTTAATGAATTTTTTTGTAACTTTAATCCAATTAAATAACATTCTGTTATTAAAATCTAATTTTGGAAAACTATTTTGAAATTTTTCAAGAATTGGGACTGTATTGTTTCTTACAAAATTAACCATATTATTGGGACGACCATTTATATTGCTTTCAATACTTTTAATAAATTCAATAAATATGTGCTCTGAATTATACTTGTTAATGGGGAGCCCAAAACCTTTACCTAACTGTAATAAATATTTTACTTCAATGGGAATATCAACGCTACTCAAATTGTAAAACCATTTATCATTCAAAGTATTCAAAGGAGTTGTTTCTCCAAATTCATTAGCCGAGATATGTATTTTTTCAATAGATGAAATATTATTATTATAGGTACATTATAAGAAACTAAATTAGTTTTTAATTCATTATTCAAGGAACAAACATAAGTAATAGGTTTAATATAAGATTTTTTAAGTTTATTGTCTTTCTCCATCAACCAATGAAATTTTTTATCTATTCTTTTAGTACGTGAATAAAAACAAAATCCATTTAAATAGTCTAAATATTTAAAAAATTCACAACATATGGAAACTGGCAATATATTATAAATATTAAAGGAAACATTAAAAATATTGAGTCTTGTAAAATGTAAATGTCTGTAAGAATCTTTTAATTCAAACTAAAATAGACTTAACATAATTCAATTGTAATTTTCTTAGTCTAGTGTAAGAATTGTTGTTGTATATAAAGACAAATTATTAATAGTTTTATTATAATTATATACATGTAATTTTATTATTGTTGATTCGTTAATTCTATTATACACACTTAATTTTAAATTTAACATTGAAAATGACCCGATCGGTGTCGAAACGTATGTGCGAATTCTTACTTGCGAATTTTATTCTGTTTGTTTAATTTTAATGTATTGCGATTTTGAGTTAATTACGTTTATATATCTTTTTTAAAAAATTATTGGCTCTTTTCTCTTATTTTTAATCAATTTGTTTTATACTTGTTGAGCCTTCTATTAATTTATTTTAAAAATATTATATACCGAAACAGAGTGAAATATGGCGAAAGAAAGGGGTGGTAGGGGGAGGGGGTGCAGTAAGTCGAAGATAGTAAAGATGTGAGTGATAGGTAAGAGGAGATGTTAGAAAGTTTTAATACGGCCTTGAATGCGGACAGAGAAGGAGGAGAAGAAGAAGAAGAAGAAGAAGGAGACGTTTCTTAATTTTTCATTAAAATCATCACTTTTCGACCGCTTGTATCTTCAAAACGACTTGACCGATTTTAAATTTTTTGGACTCAAATTACTTGTGAAGATGCCGCCTTTCAGGACATATAACGTTCGATTCAAAATGTTTATATTTTAGTAGTTATGCAGAATGGACATTGGTAGCTCGGAATAAGAGACTTGTAATGTCTTTCAGTTTTTGAACATGGCCGGAGACACTACCGCATCTCCTGATATACAAAATTCATATTAATGTTTAAGCAAATCCGACGAGAGTGAAGTTGGAGCCTATTCTCAATGATGTTTAGAGACAATATAATGATATAAACGAAAAAAGTTAAAAGGACGTTGTAAGAGTCAAAAGAAATAATTTAAAACAACAATTAAAGAAAGAAAAACGCATATATGTAATAAATTAATTTCAAAGGAAAAAAAAAAATTTTTCTTCGAAGCTGTACATTAAAAATTAACAATATAAAAATACTTGTTTAAAATTCGAAGATGTACATTAAAAAATAACAATATTCAAAGACCTGCTTAACGTTTCGACTCGTGGATTGAGTCTTTTTCAAAAGCGCAAACATATTCTTAAAGATAAAATTCTTCGAATTAATTCTGCGAATCCATCTTCATCAAATCCAACTATTGTTCCTCTAGCGATTAGTAGATCGTAAGAAAAAAGTCAGCTTTGGAGATGGGCAACATTATTCAAAGATCTCTAGATCAGTCAGTACACTACGCAATCTATTCGTCAATGTGTAATTTTTAAACGTCAAAATTATAAAATTGATATACATTATTCCGCAATTAATAAGTATGTGACGCCACTATGAATGTTCGAAGATAACTGATGATATATAATGATATTGTCTCTAAACATCATTGAGAATAGACTCTAACTTCATTCTCATCGGATTTGCTTAAATATTAACATGAATTTTGTATATTCTTTACTTTGCGATATACACAAGAATAATTACATTTTATTCGTGCTAATACACATATACATATCCAGAGGAACTTGTTATGGAATCACATACCATTAATTTTTTGAGCCCAAAAAATTTTGAGAGATACTCTTTCCTTATTGTTATTAATTTTTTTATTATTATATTGACATTGTACTTAAATTTACTGTTACCAAACATTTAATTTTATCTAACATTGATAATGATCTGATAGGGATTGAAACGTTTGTTTTGTTTTTGCTTGCTAGTAATATATTATAATGTTTTACTAACGTCTTTATATTTATTAGGTGTGCAAATTAATTCGGTCTGTTTTTTGTGTTAAAAAATGCATTTATTTCAAAACAAAATTGGAGGAGATCATTTTTTGGAAAACAGACCGAACTAATTTGTACTCCCAACAGTCAGCCTTTGGCTCGTTGTCCTTTCCTTGTTTGATATTTATATAATATTTTGTTACAAGTATTATATTTTTAGAAAAAGTAATTCCAACAGAGGTCATGGCCAGTAATGTATTTGTGCATATGTTTTCTACTATAGATCGAAAATACTTTTTAAAATTAGCAAACACATCGCTAAGAAAATTATAATATTTCTTTATTGATTCGTCTTTTTTGCTGAAATATTAGGGATTATTAAATAAATTAGTTCTTATTATATATACTTTTCGCGAACTTCTCTAATAAGAGTTCACAAATCGTCGGTATAAAAAAAGACAAGGTCTCGATACGATATACGTATATCACGTAGCATTACGAACGAAACGGGAACATAAACTTTGCGTACAATTATTATAATAATTATGACGATCGATCATTGTTTAATTTATATAGTCGAAAGGAAACATCAGGTGAAGTAATTGATGGAATGATTTGTGCGGCGATTTGGGTCGAAAGAGTGGATCGCGGTGAAGTTGTTATATAAATGTAATTGCGTCTAGATTAACGGACATAAAAAGCGTGTATTTGCCACGTAAAGATTATTGTAAAGGCGCGCGATATGTAACAATGGTTCAGCTCTGCTACTCCAATGAGTAGCGATAAGATCAAGATTGGGCAATGTTCAGTAGTAAAAAATAATGCGATAAATTACCGTCATTCTTTATAAATGACTTGACAATAAAATCAGCATTAATGCTACGAAAATGAGGATAAGATATTTAATACTGATCCATTTGCCGGATTGAGCTTGAAAGGATTAACGGCAAATCGCAGATCTTTGTTTGATCTTCACGCGAATCGTCCTCGATTATCCACCTTGCGATTATTACGATCTAGATCCTAGTTTGGTCGTGTATACTCGGCTCTCGAGACTCTTCAGGAGCCATCGTTCGCGGCAGAGGTCAGTCGTTAACGCGTCACGAAAAGATGGACGAGCCGCTGCCGGTGTCCGCGGGCGCACAATGGCATATTAATGGCTGTCGGTAGCGGTGATAAATTCCTAGGTTGAACCCGTTCTCTATCTCTTTTTCTCTCTTTCTGTCTCTGTCTTTTTCTGGATGCGAAAGCGGCCTTCCTTCTCTTTCTTTCTTTTCATCTATTCTCTATGTTCTCTTACCCCAGGGACGCAGGGATGAGAGTTCGGCGACAATGAGAACGAATAACTCAACGCACGATAAAAAAATAAAAGAGAGAAAGAGAAGAGAGTTATGCGTGCACAAGTGAAACGAGGGAATGCGAAAGAGAGAGAGAGAGGGAGAGAGGGAGGGAGGGAGGGGAGGGGAGGGGGGA
>NW_017275684.1:183892-187539 GCF_001594065.2 Cyphomyrmex costatus
AGAGAGAGAGAGAGAGAGAGAGAGAGAGAGAGAGAGAGAAATGCTTACTACGGTTAATTGCCTTTCCTAGATGTCCGATTAAAGATCGGTATTAGTTAATCCGCTTTGCTGTCTGTTTCGCCTTTTCTCGTCTATCGTGAGAGGCATTATTTTCTTTGGGATATTAGATAGTGTCTGATGCGTCCGCTATGATTCGTCATCCTCCACAAACACGTTCGTGCGAAATGTGAGCTGAAATGGATAACATAGTCCCAAGACCGTGGGATTTTGAATTAAGTGAAATAATAATAAGAACAAGGAAACAACGGCTATGTATGCATATTTATTTAGAGATTTTAAAAATCGATTTAAATGTAATAAAATAATTTCGCAAAATATTATGGTACTATCATTACGATGTAATGAAAATAGTTTAGATTGAAAGCAGCCTATCAAGTATAACTATCATAGTTATCAAGTATGTTGTTTGTCATTTGATTCACAAAGTGCAAAAATGTAACAGTATATTGTTTCGATAATGATTAATTTAAATATTCGCATTAATCATTGATTGGCAGAGAGAGGATTGAAAATTAAAGAAGAAAAATCCTACATTTCTACATAATTCTATGTATTCACTTCGTTATAGAGCTTTTAAAGATACTGTTCTAATGCAATACTTTTTGTATTTCATGTGTTGTTATACCTACTCTGTAAAAATTTCGACATTACTTCTAAGTACGGATGTGCGATCTCGATCCGATCTTTCAATCGATTCGCCAGTATCCAATTTTAAGGTAGATCGATTCATTTAATAAGAGATCGATCGTTCTCTTCGAAGCGGGCGGATTCGAAAATTCAAGATATATTTTGGTATATTATTTTATTCCTGTTGTTCACTAAATGTTGAACAAAGGATAAAATAATATCTGGATACACTTAGGTAATGTTTCTTAATGCCGTTAGCAGCCCTACCTTGTAGTTGATTGGAACTCATGGCGCTCACGCTCTGTCCGTGCTAGAGGCCCTCTAATCAGAGTCGCGAAATAACGTTTCCAATTTTGATTGGTGCTGACATTTTTCAGCAAAAACCGGAAATAGTCATGGCGTCAAATTTAAGTCGACCTACATTCGCTGCCCATTTTGCTCTTTTTTCAGGTTTACGAGGA
Source organism: Cyphomyrmex costatus (assembly GCF_001594065.2). Classification (NCBI taxonomy): domain Eukaryota; kingdom Metazoa; phylum Arthropoda; class Insecta; order Hymenoptera; family Formicidae; genus Cyphomyrmex; species Cyphomyrmex costatus. The sequence goes on from NW_017275684.1 coordinate 185,041, forward strand.
AAGACTTTCATAATATAACCCTTTTTTACAGAATTATTGCAGTCTGGCGCAGAACAACCAGTCATTTTAGAAAATATAATTTTATGAAATACAGTATTAATATAAAAAATATAATAATGTAATTTCTTTCTGATAACTGTATTTAGATTCACATGTATTAGGTGTTAATGTATCACAATCATAGTCTTTTCATTGCAACTGCGATGGTGCTCGTACGTGCAGTAGTATTATATTTTTCTTCACGCGTGCACGTAATGTGCCCTACACAAAGAAAAATTCTATGTGTAACAGTGGGGGCATATTTGTTTATAGGTTTCGCTTCGCTCGTGCCGTCGCGCCCGTCCCCACAATAAACAACTTTCCCCCACTGTTACACAATGTACTATAATCGCTACTTCCAGTTTTTGCTGAAAAATGGTATCGCCGACCTAACCTTATTGACGTTATTTCGCGACTCTGATTAGAGGGTCTCTAGTTCGTGCTAGTCCGTGCCGTCCGTGGTGCTAGGTGTGTGTTCCAAAATTAACTGTCAGTACTGAAAACTTATAGTGCTCGTGATATAAACTGTAGATTTTCAGTACTCGCAGTCAATTTTGGAACACACCCTAGTTGTCATAGTCATAATTTTTGAATGGCATAACGGCGCGTGCTGATATTTCTGATGTTTCTGTTCACAAAGGTAAACCATTTCTTATATTTATTTATTTTGTATATTTTATTTATATTATATTTCGTATATTTTCATATAATAATTTTTATTGTGTTTTTGTTGCACTATTAAACAAATATGGTTTATAATAAAATAAGTGTTTCATGTCGCGTTCCAAAGAATTTAAAGTTATAATATCATTATTGTGCTTACACTGTCTACATTTACAATTACCGGTTAACATTAATCGGGTTTAATAATATCCGTAGTTACAACTAGCAATTATATATTACTGACAAAATGTATAAATAAATACTAGTTAAGTTTTAATTTATACCAATTGATACTGACAGTTGTCATCAAATTGAATTTATGTACAATATTTTACCGAATCTTATATGTTAGCAATTTATTTATGTCATAACTACAGTATAATATTATGGATTAATTAATTAAACCTAAATTTTTATTTTAAATTAAAATTATTTTACTTGAAGGCAAATCAAATTTATATTTAAATTTTTTTGTTGAATTTCTACGATCCTAGTGATAAATCATCAAATTACCATCGATTCGGCATCTATTCCATTCTCACTTCTCGTGAGATGTCACAAAAAAATTTAATTGAATTGATCTCTAATAGATCGATTCATTTAGCTCCGATCTTTTAATAGATCAATTTCAAACAATCCGATTCTAAATCGATTCAAAAATCGTACAATTAATGGAGACCGCACATCCCTACTTTATATGTACATATAGAACTATAATTAATGATAGAACGAATATACAGGACTCTTAGTATTAAAAAATTGTCAATGAAATAAAAAGGCAATTAAGAGTCAATATTATATGTGTGATCTAATAAAACATTTAATATATTATAAATTAAAATAAAATAAAAATAAAATAAAATTCACACTATAAATGCGCACGTAAACAAAAGTCAAAACCATAACGTTTCGGCTGCATATTCGAGCCATCCTCAGATGTACATATAAATATTAATTAACGCAGTAAAACATCTTTCGTTAACGCAGAAAAAACAAGAATAAAACTATAATGGAGTGTTATGTTCTAAAACGTTGAGTATTTCCACAGAGAGAACAATTTAGCTCATCAAGCGATTGGAAGTCAAACTGAATCAACTAAAATGTTTAAATAATCGTTAAAGAGTCATTTATTAAAATTCGGTGACGATCAAAAGTTTGATGAACTAAAGATGTTTTACTGCGTTAATTAATATTTATATGTACATCTGAGGATGGCTCGAATATGCAGCCGAAACGTTATGGTTTTGACTTTTGTTTGCGTGCGCATTTATTAGTCCAGTCGTCAGAGGAAAAAATACCACTGAACCTCTAAAAATGATCCGACCTGGCTGAAATTTTGTGTGAATGTACATTAGTAGTCCTCAAAAAAGATGCAAAAAAGTTTACCACTCGTACCCCCGGGCTTCGTCAGAAATTACCCCTTCAAGGGGGTAAAAAACGGAAAACATCGATTTCCCAGAAATCTGTGCATGGAAAAAAAAAAAGTTTCAAACAAAAAATGTAGCTGACACGATTTTGAACAAAAAAGTTCCTTACCACTTTCTTTGTAAAGTGAACCGTTTTCTCAGAAATGAGCAACCTTTCATAGGGTGAAAAAGGAAGTGGGGCGATTTCGGTAAAAACTGGCGAATATAAAAAGGAGCTTATTTGTAACTGTATGATTTAACATCTGATTGCCCCTAAAAAGTTTACAGCCCCCCCTTAACTCCCCCCCCCTCGAACAGGGAGTCAGAACCTTTGCAATGGGGGTAAAAATTGTAAATAGTAGAAAAATGGGTTTCATTGTGGTTATTAAAA
>NW_017275684.1:188047-207892 GCF_001594065.2 Cyphomyrmex costatus
TGTGTCAAAATGTACCAAAATAAAGTGTAAAATATCTCGAAAATTATTGGTTTTTTGGTATCTCTACCTTAATACTTTTATATGCAAAATAGTTAGAGGAATCATGTTATCTAAAAAAAATTACATAATTCCATTTAAAAAAGTGGAGGTGACCTTCATATCTTTTTAGCGCCTCCACTTAGAAAAAAAACAATGTGACTAAAACGTGTCCCCCTCGACACCATTCCATTTTTATTTGAAACATTTTTTTATAGCTGGCGTATTTTAGGAGATATTTGGATTCATCGATTAAAATGGGACACCCTATATCATTATAAATTATATAATTTATATACATCGAGAATATTACTATGAAAGTAACACAAATCTAATCTCAAAATCAACGCGTTTCGAAGTTATAGAAAATATCATACGTTTTCTAGTATATTTTAACTATCATTCATAAAAAAATTTCAAACCCATAAAATAATTGTCACGAAAATGCGTAATTAACCCGTACTTACCGTTTTCAACAATTCCTGTCAATTATTGTACACAAATACACGTTTTATATGCACGTTGTCACGTTGCGCTACTGCCGGTAGTACACACACTGTCATGCAGCCAAGCATACGCCTGTGGGGCAGGTGCGCGCGCAGTGGCTGAACGTATACCTACGCCTCGGTCTTTGTCCCGGCACACCAGCTGGTCGCATTTTTGCCTGTTTTCGAAGGCTGTTCTTCAGTTCCTAAAACTCGTTTACGTATACCTACTATATGCAATTTATAGTAGAAACTCTCATCTTTATTTTCCCGCTAATAACGTCCCGAAATATGTTCGGAAAAGAAAACTACGGCAGTTATTGTGAAAAGTTAGAAAATGCTGTGATTCATCGTCTCTTTCAAAATAATATTTTAAAACTTGATTTTTTCGAATTTTTCAATGTTGTTTCGTAAAGTAGAAACCTTTAGCTTCAATTTCCACTGAAAACTTTTTTCGTGGAAGCATTTTCAATGACGTGAAGGTTTAAATTACGCATTTTTAGGCATATTTCAAACTCGTCATATTTTTTCCAAAACATCAAAATCGAAAATTTATAGTATAGGTACTGCAGTTTATACTATAAGAATTAAGATTCCATACATATTTTTCATCAGATTTGATAAATTTTATTAATATATGGAAAATCGCAAAAAAACGGCAATAACCTCGAAACCTTCACTTCATTAATAGATTTGAACAATCTTACTTCATTTGTGGTAAAATATTATTGTTCTATCAGAAAACTGAACTCTTCCCCTTTAAAATGCGTTTTTATTTGTCCCTGTAGGTCACTGGGAACAAAAGTCATTGAATATTTACCGCGTACTTGATAAACATTTTTTCAAATATTTCATTTCTCGCGTGCAACTGACACTCAAAATAACTCGTTACTTGAATCGTTTTTTCTGAGAGAATGGTTCACTTTACAAAGAAAGTGGTAAGGAACTTTTTTGTTCAAAATCGTGTCAGCTACATTTTTTGTTTGAAACTTTTTTTTTTCATAGAAAGTGACAATGCCTACTCGAGTCATTGTAACAGGATGTTAATGTTAATTATAATTGTGTGAAATTATGTACCGCGTATGTAGTCCTCTTCGCGACGCTGATGGGTTTTCAGCATTGACACATACGTATTAACTAATTTTTTTTTTTCCATGCACAGATTTTTGGGAAATCGATGTTTTCCATTTTTTACCCCATTTAGGGGGCAATTTCTGACGAAGCCCGGGGGTACGAGTGGTAAACTTTTTTGCATCTTTTTTGGGGACTACTAATGTACATTCACACAAAATTTCAGCCAGGTCGGATCATTTTTAGATGTCAGATCTCTGACGACTGGACTATATAGTGTGAATTTTATTTTATTTTAATTTATAATATATTAAATGTTTTATTAGATCATACATATAATATTGACTCTTAATTGCCTTTTTATTTCATTGACAATTTTTTATAATTAATGATTTTTTAAATATAATATAAATGTAAATATAATTAATGATTTTTTTTTAAATATCGACGCTTTTCGCGAACGAGAAACAATTAACTTGTGGAAGCTAACTCATCTTACGCAGGTTCAGATTGGTCATCCGGAAACAGAACCAGCTTCACCAAAGGCCTCGTTAGTTCCGATGTGGCTGTTTTGACTGTGACGACTCGCACGAGTCCGTCCTGCCCCGGGTGAAAAGCCGTAATCCGCGCAAGTGGCCATTTAGTGGGTGGTGTGGTCTCGCTCCTTAGAAGGCACATCTGTCCGACTCTTGGCTTCGCGTTGACCTTGTGCCACTTGGATCTTAAAGCTAGTCTAGGTACATACTCCTTAGCCCACCGGTCCCAGAAATGGCTCCGCATTTTCTGAATGACTTGCCATCTTGACAGGTTTACAAGCGCGTCTGCTGGTGCAAGTTCAGGAACCGCCAGCAGCGCTGATCCTACAAGGAAGTGTCCTGGCGTCAATGCTGCAAGGTCCTCAGGATCGTCGCTCATTGAGCAGAGTGGCCGCGAATTGAGACATGCCTCCACCTGAGATAAGAATGTTGCCATTTCCTCAAATGTAAGTGTTGTGTCTCCAATCACTTGGCGAGTGCCTAAGGTGGTGCTTGAGTGATTTAACCGCAGCCTCCCACAGTCCTCCAAAGTGCGGCGCTGCAGGTGGGTTGAACCGCCACTGTATGCGTTCCTCTGTCATGACCTGACTGACCCGCCGCGTCTCCATGCTGCTTGCCTGGAACATACTATGAAGAGCGACGTTAGCGCCCACGAAGTTAGTACCGCAGTCAGAGTAGATCACCTGGCACACTCCTCGTCGAGAGATGAATCGACGCAGAGCGGCCAGGAAGGCTTCCGTTGTGTAGTCTGAAACAATCTCCAGATGAGCGGCCTTGGTGCTAAGACACACGAAGACCGCGATATAGGCCTTGTGTGCTTTGTGACCTCGATCTCGGAAGGTCCGTAGCATCACAGGACCAGCGTAATCCACCCCTGTGTGTTGAAACGGGCGTGAAGGCGTTACGCGAGGTTCCGGAAGATCGCCCATGATTTGCTGTGGCGTAGCCGCCCTCCATCGTATACATCGTCGACAACGATGAATGTGGCTTTTTACTAGAACTCGTCCGCCAGGTACCCAGAATCTCTGTCTCAGCAGAGCAAGCGTTTGTTGCACACCTCCGTGTAGCGTCCTTGAATGACAAGAGTCAACTAGGAGTCTTGTCAGTATTGAGTTCTTCGGCAGAAGGATAGGATGTTTCTCATCAAATGCCAACAGTGAATGCTTGATGCGACCTCCAACTCGGAGGATACCCTGCTGATGATCCATGAAGGGATGCAATTTGACAAGTGAGCTCTTGTTATTAGAAGTTTGTCCTTCCGTACTGCTTGAATTTCTTCCTTGTAGGTGGCATCCTGCACTGTTTGGATCCATGCCACGAGTGCCAGGTCCACCTCCTCTGCTGTCAGACTCCCCGGATCTCTTGACACCTTGCCGTGGTCGCCACCGGAGACACCACGCTGAGATTCTCAACAGCCTGTTTAGCGAGGAGTATCTTACCAAGAACTCTGTCTCTTCTTTTGTCGGAGGAATCATCATAGCATGAGCCTTGCTCCTCTGCTCTGGTAGATCCTGCTCTATCACAAGCGCTTCTCTCCATCGAACCATATCACCTGAGAGCCATGAGGGCCCCTGCCACCATAAGGTATGCTGTGCTAGGTCGCTTGGCGACATTCCGCGTGACGCACAATCTGCTGGATTGTTCTGTCCTGAAATATGATGCCACTGTGCGCTTGGAAGGGCCGCTTATATCTCCGACACTCGGTTGGCCACGTAAGTCTTCCATCTCGAGGGATGACCTTTAATCCATCCCAAGGTGACCATGGAATCTGTCCACATGTGCGTAGGCTTGTCCGAAATGCCTAGGACGCCGCATGTGTGTACCATCAGGCACGTAAGGAGAGTGGCTGCGCACAACTTCAATCGAGGTAGGGACACTTGCTTCAAAGGTGCTACCTTTGTCTTGGCGATCACCAACCTCGAATGCCAATCGTTTACTCTCCACGTTCGCAGGTAAATTACTGCGCCGTACGCCTGTTCAGATGCATCTGCGAAGCCATGCAGCTCCATGGTTTCCTCGACGTTGGAACTCGCTAACCAGCGTGTCACCTTGATGTCTCTTACCTGCGGAAGCTCATCCAGGAAAGTTCGCCACCTCTCGTGGTCTAGCTCGTTCACCGGAGTATCCCAGTCAAGCCCCTGTAACCATGTGTGCTGGATAAAGATCTTCGCTCGCTCTATCATCGGATCCAGCCACCCCAATGGGTCGAACAGCTGCGCAGCCTGGGAGACGATCAAACGCTTCGTGACAATCTTCCGTTCCAGCGGCTGGCTGGAGAATGCGAAGCAGTCACTGGTAGGATGTCATAGCAGTCCCAGGGCCGAATGACCTTCGCTGTGTTGCCAGCCTCGAGGATCCGGTTGAGCGCGGTCATCTTCCTGGATGTTGAGGAGTAACGATTCATCATTGGCGGCCCATTTTTTCAAAGAAAAGCCACCCGCCGTATACATCCCCAGCAGTTGATCCTGGATCTTTAGAGCATCTGTCGTAGTTGGTGCCCCAGACAGAATGTCGTCGACGTACACGTCCTGCTTCAATGTAGCGGCGCCTCTGGGAAACTGAAGAGCCTCATCCTCGGCGAGTTGACGCAAGGTACGCATGGCTAGATAGGGCGCACACGCTAATCCATACGTGACTGTGTTCAACTGGTACTCTTCAATCGCTGCGCTTCTCTCAGGCCTCCACAACACTCGCTGGAGATCCCGGTCGTCAGGGTGCACCAGGATTTGCCGATACATCTTTTCGATGTCGGCCACGAAGACGTATTTATGCCAGCGCCATCGAAGTAACACATCGACATGCTGCGGCAACAAATTGGAGCCCACCAGCAAGTGAGCATTCAAGGAACTTCCGTCTCCTGTGGTGTATGAGCCGTTGAAGACCACTCGTAGTTTCGTCGTGGCGCTTGACTCTTTCAGCACTCCATGATGTGGTAGATAACATACTCTTTGCATGTTGTCTGTGTGACCCATGCGAGTCATGTGTTGCAATTCTTCATATTGTTGCATGAAGCTCGTGTACAATTCATGAAATGAAGAATCTTTTTCAAAACGATTCTCCATGCGTTGTAACATGCGAACTGCCGCCTCTCTTGTCACAGACAAGTTCGGTAATGGCGTTTTGACAGGTAAGCGAACCGTATACCTCCCGTCTAAGGCACGTGTGTGTGTGTGTGTGTGTGTGTGAGTGAACAGTTCTTCACACTGCTGTTCTTCCGAGCTCAATGGTGTTAAAGTCACGTTTATCTCTTCTTGTTCCCAGAATTTTCGCACCATGGTAGAAAGTGGATCGCTCAGAGTGCATTGGTGCAGCCGAACTGACAAATGAGACGACACCTCGCCGGCCACCGTTCCTGACACGATCTATCCAAGGTCCGTCTGCTGAGTTATAGGTTTGTAAGGTCCTCTCTTCTTGATACCGGAACCGATTATTTCCGCGAGAACATCAGCGCCTAAAAGGATGTTGATGCTATCTGATGCGCAAAACTCCGGGTCGGCCAATTCGAGTCCTCGAAGATGTGGCCAGTCTCTCACTGAAGTGCTTGACACGCTCGCGTAGAGTGTAAGGCGAGGCAGAACAATTGCTGAGACCTTCACACTGTGCTGTTTGTTGTGCGAAGAAATCGACAGTGATACCTGTCCGCGCGCGACCGCTGTCTGCTGTCCTCCAACGCTAAACACTGCGATGGATGTACGCTGTCGAGGGAGTCGAAGCTTTAGCACCAACGCCTCGGAGATGATGGACCCCTCGGCCACTTAGTCGATGAGAGCGCGAGCCGAATGGAACTCTCCCGATCGATCCACGACATTCACGCGCGCCGTCGCGAGAAGAACAGCGACGTGTCCCCTAGCGGTCTGGTGACTCATGTGCGTCGTTTTAGCTACCTCGCTCCCCGAATTGCCCTGATCAGATGCAGGAGAAGACTTCTCGACTGGAGAGCGCCAGGCATCGTGTAAAGTGGTGTGATGTCGTTCCCCGCACACCGTACATGAGCGTTTGGTCACGCACTCACTCACCTTGTGCTTTCCAAGACAATTCACGCATAGCTTTGCGCTGTCAATGAACTGCTTCCGTTCCGCACAGGTTTTCTTCTTAAAGGCCTCGCACATCATCAAGCAGTAATCCTTGTGACACAAAGCACAGCGCTCTCTTTCCTTTTGAGCATGATGTGCGCGAGCGACCTTTGAGCCACTCGCCTTCCCTGGATTTTCATCGACCTTGCTACCGGATATGACTTCTAGCGTCAGCAACCGACGCTCCAAGAATTCCTGCAGCTCCGTGAACGACGATGGCAGTGTCTTATCATCAATGTGCTCTTCCCATCGAGCCCGAGTTCGTGGATCCAGCAAGTCTGTGATCCGGCACACATATAGGTCCTCTCCGTTCGTTATAGGTCGTCCAATATTGGCGAGGGCTCCTGCTGTATTTCTGGCGCAATGAAAGAGCTTACGCAGATCAGTGGCTGACTCCGATTTCAGTTTTGGCAAGGCCAAGAGAGTTGCGTAGAAAGATCGAACGAGCAGTCTCGTATTCTCGTAGTGATCGGTGAGAGATTGCCAAGCAAGCGAGAAGTTGTTTTCTGTTGTAGGTAAGTTTTTTATAAGTAATTCCGCGTCTCCCTTCAGGATCGTCTTCAAATAATGCATCTTTGTGACGTCGGAAATGTATGAATTCTTCACGAACAATGATGAGAAGAGGTCTCGATATGCTGGCCAATCCTCGTACTTGCCTGAGAATTGCGGGATTTGGAGACGTGGCAGTGTGGTGCCGGGAGACGTGGTCGCGTCCATATTTACCTTCATCTCCTCCTTGGCTGCTTTGCCACTCATCGAGTCCTCGAGTTCGACCAGCATGGCTCTTTGATGAGTGTATACTTCTTCTGCCTGTCCCATGAAGTCCTTCAGATAATACTCGTGTTTTTTCAGGTCATTGAGATAATTATCCCGTAAACGCTCGTGCTGCGCCTCGAATTTCTGCCATTTGGCATCGAGGAGCCCAAGCGTGGTGGACACGAAAACCTTCGTCAGTTTTTCGGCGCCTGACTTCCTCAGGTTCTCATGTGTGCGCGCGATGCGCCCGTAAAGTTCTACTTGGGACTCAATTATTGCCTCCATCCTTCTCTTTTCAGATTCACGCAAAGGAACCTCTCAAACTGCACAATAAGCAAACCCATTTATTAAATTTTATATTATTTCTTCTTGCAGTGGTTCTTGCCAAAGTTCATTGATTTTAATAAATATTTTCAATCGAAGAATGTAGTAATTACCGATCTGTATTATAAATTATCGTTCTTATACAAAGATATTTTTATGTGAATAAAGTATATGTACACACGAAAACTTTAAGTAAACATTAATCCATCAAATTGTACTGAATTTGTTCCTATATCTACAATATATTTAGGCGTAAATGTTATGAATTTGTTAAATGACATGGAAGTCAGAAAGCATCCAAATCTGATTCAAGATTTTTTATTACGAGTTAGGTAATTCATTATTGTTTCATGTGAACAGATTCAGAAACGTTTTGATTTTAACGATCCTGTTTTAAAATATCTACATGCTCTGAATCCATCAAACATATCATCCTTAGATTTTCGAAATTAACTGCCAAGTCTAAATATATTAATGAGAAGTTGTGGTCGCATGATGCCTGAAACTGTATCATTGATTGATAATAATAATTGTTCTAATAAAGAACAATTATTATTAGAACAATTAATAGACGATGAATGGCATAAATTACCAATAAGTATATATTAACCGAAGAAATTAATAAAGAAAAAAATGCTGACAAATTTTGGGCGAAATTATTAAATTTTAAAAATATATTAAATGAACATGAATATTTCAATATTAGTAGCTTTGCTTTAAATGTGCTCAGCATACCGCATTCAAATGCCGAATGCGAGCGCATTTTCAGTAAAGTGAATTTAATAAAAACCAAATCTCGAAATAGACTTGCCACTAAAACAATTAATGGTATCTTGCTTACAGCTCAGTGTGTAAAGCAAAATAATTCCTGTGTTAAATTCGTATCTGATATAAAAATGATAAATGCAATAAATATAAATATGTACGATCATCATAAACAAGACGTGTGCAATAAAGTTGATGATGATCGACGTAATTTAAATACAATAAATACCTACAAAAGATAATATTATCTTTAAGTATATTTTTCTATTGTTGTTTATAAGTTCAAGTAATACTTATTGACCCATATTCAGAACGCTTTTAAAGATGTTAGCGCGCTTTTTGGCATTATTTATCGTTCATTAAAGGTAAAATAAAGATGTCAAAAAGCGTTAACATCTTTGAAAGCGCGTTCTGTGTACGGGCCATTTTTTTAGTAGTTTAATTTTAATTTTGTGACTCGATAGTTATCTAGATATATCGCAATAAGTTTCTCAAATTATAGGATCTCTAATCGTGATATTTTCCTTTTATTTTCTTTTATTTTTATAAGAAATTTATTACGATATTATCTTATTATGATAATATGTTTTTTAATAAGTAAATTCATATTTTAACTTAGTGATTTCAATAATAATGGTCGCGTTCAGCAGACTCAACTATTGTGGTCCGTGAGCGCTCACTGATCATGACTGAGTCTGCTAAACGGGTCTGATCACTGCTATCACGTGACCATATTTTCTATAACGGCTATAACCTTATTTTTGGTATTATGTATGTATACGTTCTGTGTTATTAATTGTGACAAATAATATTGAATAATGCGCAACAGATTAAATAAGATTTTGAGACTGATTCCATCCGAATATTTTATTTATTGTCATCTCTACGGTATTAACATTAAAAAGATCTACAATATTTGTGCCTAAGAAAAAAATCAGTTACAGTTATAAGTAATCCGTTATCAGTTATCTGAAAATGTTATTAAAAATTATTTAATACAAAACTATAATTGTCAGTGAACTAAGTCCATTTGATGTCTGACTTCTAACCTCAAATTATATTTTACGCATGGGCGCCGCCACATTGCGTTACAATATGTTGAACTGAAGTAGCGGAGAAAAAGTTTAATGGAAAAAATGGCGTCCGCTCACTAACCATGCTGAGTATCGGTTACTGAGCGGAGTGCGTTCAGCAGACTTTCATGCAACAGTTGTACAACAGTTGAGTCTGCTGAACGCGACCAATAATAATAATAATATATATTTATGTATGTACAACTTATGTGCAATTTTTATTATTTTAATAAAAAATCAGAATTTTATTAAAATACTTTTAATATTATAATATACATTTTAAGAAAATATTTATTTTTGTTCATACCAAATTTTTTTGAAAATGTAGCATATTTTTTACGAAAATAGCATAATTTCAACAACTTTGTATCATATTTTATCATCGAAGGGTTGGCAACACTGATCAAACATCATCTACTGCTCTAGACTTTCGAGTAGGAGAATCTACAGTCAGAATGATCAATAAAGAAGTATGTTTTGTTACTGTAAAAATTTTGCAGCCATTATATCTCTCTCCACCAACAAAAGAAGAATGAATCCATATTGCTTTTAATTATTGGAAGAGATGGCACATGCCAAATTGTTTTGGAGCAATCGATGGCAACCACATCATGTTGAAATGTTCATCTAATTCTGGAAGTTCTTACTATTATAAGTAGCAGATGTCTCTGACCATAGCATACGCAGCTACTGCCATCTAAATGTGATCAGCGGCTTTTAATGCAACCTCCTAATATAATTATAAAAAACAACACAGTATAGTATTAATGGCAGTAGCTGATGATTATAGATATAAATTTACTCTAGTGGACATAGGAGCCTATGGAGGTATTTTTGCAGACTCTGAAATAGGTGTGTGTTTGAAAAATAATGATCTTAATTTTTCAAAGGATATAACTGCATTACCTGGCTGTGATATGTATTATGATATATGGATATTTCGTAGCAGATGATGCTTTTCCACTTTCAACTAGAATAATGAAACCATATTCTGGCAAACAGTTATCAAATAAAAAAAATCTTTAACTACAGACTTTCAAGCGCTAGACAATCAATAGAAAGTGCTTATGGAATATATGCCAATAAATTTGAAATAGTTCATAAAGCTTTATGTGTGTTACCTAACCTAAAACAGCAGATATAATAGTAACAGCTTGTGTTTGTTTGCACAATTTCATTATGACAGAAGAAGAAAAAAGTGGAGAAAAAACTTATCAAGAATTCTTACATAATGATGAATATATATGTAGAAATACACAATGGTTATCAAGTGAAAATTTAAAAAGTTTAAATATCCGTGCAGGTTTGGCACAAAGAAACTTATTATGTAATTATTTTACTACTCCTGTAGGTAAAGTAAAATAGCAATTGATTTTGTAAAATAATTTATATGGAGAAGAAAACATAATACAATAATTTTGTGCAATAAAAATGTTATATTTATTATAGTACAAAGCGTTAACTTACGATATCATAACTTATGTTAATAGACATATTGTTACGTCCAGACGATTCTCACGATTCTTTCTTTCGGAAAGGTCTACAAGTGTCGAGATAGCGAGACCATAAATAAATAATCGACAGTCCGGCTGTCGTCTTACCAAAAATCTAAACAAAAGTACTCGCTATCCCGCCATAAAAATTATTTTAAGACAATTCATTTACGAGAGTACGTGCACGAATTGTGAGAACACGAATCATTTCCTCGAAGTCTCGGCTAGAAAAAGTAATAAATATACACTCTACTGTCACCGAAAAACAGTAAAGTCATAAATATTCACTCTACTGTCAGTCAAATTGCGGATGATTCTCACAAGTTGCTCTCGTAAAAATTAAAATCTGTCATACGGCGAGCCTCGCGAGAAAGGGTGCATGTGCATTTACTCGATGCAGCCCCTCACGTACATTAAACAAATAAGCCCATAAATCTTAAGATAGCGGTGACATCGGTCAAACTCCTTCCCACCCACAAGACGCATCCTAACTCCTAACCAATCCTAGGGCTAGAAAACTTAGCCCTTTGTTTTACCGACAAATTCCTCCATCAGAGCCCGACAAATCAGGGGGAATCAGTATAAAAACCCCGATTTTTGGGTGCTTGCGGCAGTTCATCGGCAGTTTTTTGGGTGTCAAAGTCAATCGTCCGAGACGTAAAAATCCGAGTCGATTGACCGAGACAATTCCCGAAGTCGCTAGTTAGTCGGCAGCATTAGACCGATTGTCCGAACCTTAGTTCGCGAGTACCATAACTGTCGGTGCAGTGACTACACAGCCACATCATTCTACTCAGCCTATACCGACCAAGTCGAAGTCGCCAAGGTACCACCCGATCAAGGGACGCTTCCAGTGTCAGGACAATCGCCGCTAACAGTGAGTCTCCACTAGTATCACGTCTGATATAAAATCGCGATCAGATTAAAATTTTTTTTTTTTTTATTAAAAGTGGAACATACCACCGCAGACGGGGCAACCCCTCGCTGTTCCATTGGGACCGAGCACCCAACCCGCCGCACTGCCCTCATACCCCCTCTTACTGTCCAAGACCGGGGGACCGAAAATCAGACTCAGCCGGAAATTCCTCCACCTCTCGATGTTTCATACTCCCCCGTTTCAAGTCCTTTATCCATCTTAGATGATCTCCTGGATCTTCTTCCTTCTCCTCCTCCTTTCCTCGCAGATTTTCTCCAGGAAGATCCTCCACTTCCTTCATATCCTTCTTCTGACGAAAAACTACTAGATCTTACAGTTCCAAGATCCTCCTCTATTCTTCCTGAATCCCCTCCGTGCTTCATTCAAAACCCGGATGATATACACGGTTACCTTGTCACTGTAGCCCAATCCTGTCCTGATTGTAGAGTCGTGGTCTACATCCCAGGTATCAACCACCCCTTTTCCGCTCCGATCGCCACTCTCCTAGCTTCCTCCTTGGGACCTCGCCCACCAACTCTTCACATTCTCTAACTAATTCACCTCACACACACATGTATCCGTACACACATAAATATAATATTAAAAATAATTTGTTTATTAGTATATATATTTTAAGAATTCCAAAGTAAATATGTCTCTAAGAAATTGGAATTCATCCAATTAGTATCTTGTATTAAAGTAATAAATAAACGTGTTAAAGGTTATTTAATATCAAAGTGTCTAATTTAATTTAAACCTTCCCCGCATTCCAACCGTCATCCCCGAGATCGCACTCGGTCCGTATCCCAGGCTATAAGGATTAAGTTCCTTGGCCTAAATTTAAAAGGACCAACGGGCTTACGGCTCGGAATAAGCGTCATAGTGAGCCGTAAACAAGTGTTATAGTATGGCACACTGACCTAATTCCGTGCCCTTTTTTTTAGTGCGTCCGACTGTCTCTCGTAACCCTCCGCAGGGCGAGACGATCGGGAGACACATCTGGTGTCAGTTACGTTCTTCCGAGACCTCCTCCTTAATCTAGAACTTTCCAATAAATAAAGAAAAATCCTGAGGCTTGGACGTAACAATATAGAGTAATTGGAGAATCATATTTTTGCACATAAATATAAATCTAATTTTTTGAATTTATAAATGTTTAGTAAAATAAAATTAAGTTTTGCATGTAAATAAATACCTATTTATTATTTGTTATATAATAATTCGGATTTATTAAAATATTTCCATTTACCTAACGTCATTTTTAAATTATTGAAACATGGCAGCCAAATGACAAAGTAACTGTTTCAACAACATTTCACACTTGTGATGGAACATCTGTACAAATAAAAAATTAACAAAAGATATATAATAAATAGTTAATATATATTTATTCTAATAACACTTTAGTACATTAAAGTAGTGTTACTAACTAAATATTATAGTAGTTTTACAGATATTTAACAAGGTGCAAATTCAAAATTAACATACATACATATAAGTAAAACAGACTACAATTTGCATATTACAGTTTTCTAGAAAATAACTGCAATATGTTATTCTTAGTGCACAAAATATAAAAGTCGATTATTGAGATTCGTTTTGAAATTTATACTAGCCCGTAAAATGAAAAATTATTGCTTGTAATTCCAGAGTACCAATCTGTTAATGACTCGGAAAAAGAACATGGCGGCCTGCTCTCAAAAGACTTCTGATGGGTGGAATAAATAGTTGTAAATTTTTGTTCGAGTAAGCAAAATTCAGAAATACCTTCTTATATAGAAAATCTTCTGAAATTAATTAAACATTGTTACTTGTTCTTTAAGTTTTAAGATTAACATATAAATTCAGTTATAGCACTAATATATATTACTTGGATAACTTGCTGCAATGTATTTTCTGCGAGTAGTTCATTGATTACAAACCGTTACAACCGTAAGGAGAAAGAAACAATCAAAATAATGTCAATATGACGTCAAATTGGCATTATTTTGATTGTCTCTTTCCCCTTGGGACTGCGAAATGAATAAATATTACGTAAATCTAAAATCAAAAACAAAAAGTTCTCAAAGTACAAAGAAACTATACGGTTAAATAGTTTATTGACTATTTGACGTAATATACAATATGAAAAATCAATATTAATTCAAGATGCAAGTGTGAAATAAGTGTCATTATGGTATAGATAAAATATTTTACATAATGAGTGATATAATTCTTAAACTGCTAACGCAAAACGTAATAGTGTTTCTATGATTAATTAAATATTCACATTAACCTGGACAAGACTCGATTTGTGGAATTGAGGATCATGCAAAAAAAGGGCATTTCGATATAATTTTGCGTATATAGAACTACTGAAAATACGGTGAATCCTTATTTCATGCTAATCTAATCTTATTATTCGTCTGTAATACTTTTGTTACCTGCTGTCATAAAATTTATTACCACAAGGTCATTAAACGTGGCAATTATTGAAGGCAGTATAATTTCTGAATTTTGCTTACTCGAACAAAAATTTACAACTATTTATTCCACCCATCAGAAGTCTTTTGAGAGCAGGCCGCCATGTTCTTTTTCCGAGTCATTAACAGATTGGTACTCTGGAATTACAAGCAATAATTTTTCATTTTACGGGCTAGTATAAATTTCAAAACGAATCTCAATAATCGACTTTTATATTTTGTGCACTAAGAATAACATATTGCAGTTATTTTCTAGAAAACTGTAATATGCAAATTGTAGTCTGTTTTACTTATATGTATGTATGTTAATTTTGAATTTGCACCTTGAATGATTTACTTTTCGTGAACATACATAATGTATGTTCACTTTGAACTGGCACATCTAGTAATATATCAGTTACTTTTCGTGGTAATGTATTATATTAGATAATATCATTTAAAATATTAAAGGTTTAAATTATTAGGTTACATTATTAGATAATCATTTTAATTTAGAAAGGTTCAAATTTTTGGGGTTAATTTTCAAAGGTTGAAATTTATTGGGTTTTTTATTTTGTGGTTAGGTAATCGTTTTAATTTAGATTTTACTTATATGTAGATATGTTAATTTTGAATTTGCACCTTGAATAAACTATCATTTACTTTTCGTGGTACATATTCAACATAGAAAATATACATAATATATGTTCACTTTGAACTGGCACATTTAGTAATATATCAGTTACTTTTCGTGGTAATATATTATGTTAGATAATATAATTTAAAGATTTTATATTATTAAGTTACATTATTAGATCTAGTAATATATCAGTTACTTTTCGTGGTAATGTATTATATTAGATAATATCATTTAAAGTATTAAAGGTTTAAATTATTAGGTTACATTATTAGATAATCATTTTAATTTAGAATGGTACAAATTTTTGGGGTCAATTTTCAAAGGATGATATTCATTGGGTTTTTTATTTTGTGGTTAGATAATCGTTTTAATTTTGATAGGTTCAATTTTTGTAGTTTTCATTTACTTTTCGTGGTACATAACATAGAAAATAACATAATGTATATTCATGTTTAAAAAGATTCAAATTTTTGGGGTTAATTTCAAAGGTTTAAATTTTTTGGGTTTTTTAATTTGCGAGATTTACTTTTCGTGGTACATAACATAGAAAATAACATAATTATATTCATGTTTAGAAAGATTCAAATTTTTGGGGTTAATTTCAAAGGTTTAAATTTGTTGGGTTTTCTAATTTGCGAGGATCTATTTTTGAACATGGCTTGACCTTTTCATTTTAATGATATGTTAGGATTAATAATATATCAGTTACTTTTCGTGGTTAATATATTATTATTAGATAATCATTTAAAAGAAATAGAAAAATGCCTAATCGAGTCTTGTACACAGGATGTTAATGTGTGTTGATACGATTTATTGAAAATATAAAATTTTTCTTACGTTTCGATCCTCGGTTTGGATCCTTATCAGAGAACTTCTAATATAGAATACACATTGTGCTACCTAGAACACTTTATATTAAAATGTACCACGAAAAGTAAATGATAGATTATTCAAGATGCAAATTCAAAATGAACATACCTACATATAAGTCAAACAGATTACAATAAAAATATTACAGTGTTCTAGAAAATAACTGCAACATACATAAAGTATATTTTCTATGTTGAATATGTACCACGAAAAGTAACTAATAGATCATTCAAGGTGCAAATTCAAAATGAACATACATACATATAAGTAAAACAGATTACAATTTGCATATTACAGTTTTCTAAAAAATTTCCGCAATATGTTATCAGCCAAAAGTTGCATTTTCCTTCTCACCGCTCCGCGTGCAGTCGAAATGTCCCATGACAGTCGAATGTTATTGTTCTGCGCACGGTGCGGTGAGGTGAGGGGAACAGCGAAAGCTAGACGAAGGCGATTCGAAAATCAGCTGAAAGTTGCATTTGCCCAACCCTCCCCTCCTCATCTCACCACGTGCAGTCCAAATGCTCCACGATGATCGAATGTCATTGTTCTACGCGCGGAGCGGTGAGGTGAGGGGGATAGCGAAAGCGAGGCGGAGGCGTATTAATTAACGTGTCGACTTCGGACAATATATTTTTATTTATTGTGATATCGTAGGTATATCTTCGGTGCATTATATTATTACATTATCATATTAATTAAACGATTCGTGCTGTTCAAATCACATTTCAAAGCGATAAAATACTAATTGGTTAGATTTCACTGTTTTAAATAATTTAAAGTCAAATTACTATAGCCTATAAAAAACTATTTAAAAAATGAAGGACTGAGTACCAGTTATGTAATTAACTCTTTAAATTTAATTCTGTAAAGGATTAAACGTTCTTTACCACTTTCATTTTTAAAAAATTAAGTTATTTAAAACAGATGTTTTAATAAAAATGGTAATTTTTATTTTAAATAAGTTTTCAAAGCTTATTTAATGTTTTTTATACCAGTCAACAGTCGGGAGTATTTAAAATAATTTTATTATTAAAAATATATATTACAAATATGTATATATGTATTTAATATGTATTAAATATGTGGTGAGGGGTACAGCGGAAAGCGGAGGCGATTCGAAAATCGGCCGAAAGTTACGTACACTTTTTGTATATTCACTTTGTACTAGCCACTTTAATTAATAATCAGTTACTTTTCGTGGTAATATATTAACAATTTAACTCGTGATAGTACTGCGATAGTTTTAAATATATGTACGTCATATCGGTCAGCAGTCGGTAGTATTTAAAATAATAATTTTATTTAATATGTATTTAAATGATGACTGCACGGTTTATCGGTGAGCCTGGCGCGGGGGGGACGTGCGACTCGCATTCGCCCTTCCATTTGATGTGTTGTTTTGATAACAATCCCCAAGGCTGCTTTCACTAACCGTCTAATATTGACACGTCAGATTTATAACAACATATTAATTTTTTTTCGTTAACGCGATTGCATATTATAAAACAAAAAAGTCAAAATTATTAAATAAATGAAAAACGGTAATTTTTCCTGGTAATATATTATGCGCGGTGCGTTGATGTGAGAGGGACAGCGAAATATAGACGGAGGCGATTCGAAAATCAACCAAATGTTGCATTGTCCCCCTCACCGCTCTGCGGGTAGTCGAAATGTCCCATGACAGTCGAATACAATTTACGTATGTCCACTTTGTATTGGCAACTTTAATAATTAATAATCAGTTACTTTTCGTGGTAATATATTACAATTTAATAATTAAAACAAGGTGAAGGACAATGAGAGTCAATTCGTAAGTACATACAAATTATAATGTGAATTTCTAAAGAAAAAGAATACAATAAAATACTTAGCCGCTTTAGACACAATTAAAAATTAGAATATCGTTCAATATATAATAACTAGAAGTAAATGATTAACCAAAAGTTGCACTGTCCCCCTCAACGCTCCGCGTGCAGTCAAAATGTCTCATGACAGTCGATTGGTTTAAATATCATACCAGTTAGCAGTCGGGAGTATTTAAAATAATTTTATTTAAAATATATACGTATTTAATGAGATGAGGGGTGCAGGGGAAAGCGGAGGCGATTCGAAAATCGGCCGAAAGTTACATACACTTTACGTATGTTCATTTTGTACTAGCAACTATAATTATTAATCAGTTACTTTTCGTGGTAATATATTAATACTATTTAACTCTTGATAGTTCTGCGACAGTTTTAAATATGCGTCATATCGGTCAGCAGTCAGTAGAACTTAAAACAATAACATATTTAAATGATAACAGCACGGTTTATTATCGGTGAGCCGGGTGAGGGGGTGACGTGCGACTCGTGTCCGCCCTTGCACATCAAAACAATCCCCAAGGCTGCTTTCACTAACCGTGTAATATTAACGCGTCAATTTTACATATTTATTCTTTATTCGTCAAACGCAATCGCATATATAAAATAAAATTATTAAATAAATGTAAAACAGTTGCTTTTCATAGTAATATATTATGTGCGGTGCGGTGTTGTGAGAGAGACAGCGAAAGCTAGACGTAGACGATTCGAGAATCAACCGAAGGATGCACTGTCCCCCTCACATCACCCCTCCGCGTGCAGTCCAAATGCCCAATGACGACCGAATGGCATTGATCCGTGCACGATGCAGTGTGGTAAGGGGGACAGCGAAAGCTAGAAGCAAATGATTCGAAAATCAACCGAAAGTTGCACTGCCCCCCCCCCCACCGCTCCGCGTGCAGTCAAAATCATAACAGTTGAATGGTTTAAATATCATACCAGTCAGCATTCGGAAGTTTTTAAAATAATTTTATTTAAAACATGTATTTCAAATATATATATGGAGGGGCGAGTGGAGGAGGTCCGGTGGGTCGAAGATGGTAAAGTAGTGAGTGGAAGGTGAGAGAGGATGTCAAAAAGTTGTAATAACGAAAAAAGTGAAAATACGGCGAAAGAGAGGAGCGGCGGGGGTGGGTGGTGGTGTCAGGGGAAGGGGCGGAGGCAGGATGTCCGGTGGACCGAAGATGGTGGTGTTGCGAGTGAAAGGTGAGAGAGAATGTTAATAAGTTGTAAAACGAAAAAGAGTGAATTACAGCGGAAGAGAGGGGTGGCGGGGGTTGGTGGTGGTGGAGAGGGGGAGGCAAGTAGTGGAGGTCCGGTGGGCCGATGATGGTGAAGGTGCGAGTGAAAGGTGAGAGAGGAAGTCAAAAAGTTGTAATAACGAAAAAGAGTGAATTACAGCGGAAGATAGGGGCGGCGGGGGTTGGTGGTGGTGGAGGGGGGGAGGCAAGTGGTGGAGGTCCGGTGGGCCGATGATGGTGAAGGTGCGAGTGAAAGGTGAGAGAGGAAGTCAAAAAGTTGTAAAACGAAAAAGAGTGAATTACAGCGGAAGAGAGGGGTGGCGGGGGTTGGTGGTGGTGGAGGGGGGGAGGCAAGTGGTGGAGGTCCGGTGGGCCGATGATGGTGAAGGTGCGAGTGAAAGGTGAGAGAGGAAGTCAAAAAGTTGTAATAACGAAAAAGAGTGAATTACAGTGGAAGAGAGGGGTGGCGGGGGTTGTTGGTGGGGGGAGGGGGAGGGGCGAGTGGAGGAGGTCCGGTGGGCCAAAGATGGTGGAGGTGCGAGTGAAAGGTGAGAGAGGATGTTGAAAAGTTTAAAAATGCGGACAGAGGAGAAGAAGAAGGAGGAGGAGAAGGAGACGTTTCTTAATTTTTCATTAAAATCACCACTTTTTGACCGCTTATATCTCCAGAACGGCTTGACCGATTTAAAATTTTTTTGGCTCAAATTACTCGTGGCGATGCCGCCTTTCAGGACATATGACGTTCGATTCAAAATTTTTTATATTTTAATAGTTATGCACCTCCCAAAAATGGACTTTGGTGGCTCGGGATAAGAGACTTGTAGCGTTCACAGTTTTTTTTAACATGGCCGGAGACGCTACCGCGTCTCCTGATTTTAGATTTAAAAAATATGTAATTATTATTGTAATTAGAAGAAATACAATATTAAGTATATATTGAAAATGTATATTTCAAAATAAACGTACAGCATTATATTAAAAAAAATGATGCAATGAACAATAGGACTCTGCAAACTAGAGCAGGGTTGGGTACGCGTATAATACCTAATGTTTTATGCGTGCAGTTTTATGCGCAAAAAACTCGAGTATTCTGCGCAGATAATTAAGGGAGATTTTCTGCTGCATAAAACTCCTTCAAGCAGAAAACATATATCCTTTAAGGGGATCCTAAAGCGACGGCCGAACTTGATCGAGGTCGGTATAACAGATTTGTGACCGTTCACTTACGCCCTCTGCCTGCCGCGCGCCGCCGCTGGCCCC
>NW_017275684.1:208416-239072 GCF_001594065.2 Cyphomyrmex costatus
CGCTCTATCCGAATCCGGTATCAAAAATAGGACTTTCCATTTAAAAATATCAATGTCACCTTCAAATAACCTTGAAAATTGACCTCGAGGTCAGAACCAATAATGTACAATGATTGCCCCCTTTGTCCTGAAAAACTTTTGTTTGAAACATTTTTCTTTAAAACGTTTATTTTTCAAAATATTTCGGGTGAGGGATTAAAATGGGACACCCTATATATATATATATACTGTCAGTAATAAAAATGTGTAATATAATGTGACATACACATTTTTTAAATAAATACTGACAGTTATATTGGTGCACACGAATGTAGAACATTTCCTGTCATCCAATGCCATTTATATATATTCCATATTTATTGAAAGCAAAAGAGTTTCAGTGCAATCTAGTGCAGAAACAGAAAACAGACTAAATGTGTTATATAACAGACAAAATATATATATGAATGTATTGCACTTACACATGTAGCTGCTTTATCTGTTTTTGCTATTTCTAATAAGTTATTTGAAATATTCAGATAATGCTGATATATATAATTATAATATTGCATGTGGCAATACATGTCTATCTGCAATATTTATGTATATCATTGTGTATGTACATACATATGTATGCAAACATAAAACATATAAAGTCTAATATGTATCTTTACATGCAATATTGAAATTAAATTTTATGTATATACATAACGGAATGGCATTCACAGCTGCTAATATCTCTTATACTTGAGCATAATCAATTCAGACGTTATGATTGCAGTTGTCATAGCCATGTTGCCCAAGCTTTTACATCTCTAGGATGTAACAAAAAATTGTCTTCATAATTACACATTTGGCATTTGAAGAAGAACTATGGCAATATCAGTATCATTTGATTAAATATCTCTGATATTTATTATATATACCAGTACCGTCAAAATAGACGCTTCTGGCATTTATAATAAACCATTATATACATGCATATGGTAATACAAACAAGTAACATCACAATAAATGTTTATGACGTTTATTCCATTACAGTCAGAATAAACGCTTTCGACAATTATTTTAATCAGTATCGTCTGATTAGACGTCTCTGATATTTATTCTATATACCAGTACCGTCAAAAGAGACGCTTCTGGCATTTCTAGCAAATTGTTCTATACACACATATGATGATACAGACCAGTACTGACAAGGCAGATGCTTCTGGTATTTGTAACAAAGTATTCAATTTTGTCATAACAGTTACAACAAACGCTTTCGTTTTTTTTATATCTGATATTTATTTTACCAGTACCGTCAAAATAGACGCTTCTGGCATTTATAGTAAACCATTATATACATGCATATGACTATACAAATCAGTATCGTCAAAATAGACGCTTCTGACTTTTATAATAAAATATTATATATATGCATATGATTATACAAATTAGTACCGTCAAAACAAACGCTTCTGGCATTTACAACAAAACTACTTTTATACATGCATATGGTATTACAAACCAGTACCGTCAAAATAGACGCTTCTGGTACTATAGGTTATACCACACTATGGAAATGGAGCATAGATATTCTAAAAATTACCGAATACGCACATCCGTCTACTACTATCCAGTATAGTAGGTGCACGCCAATAGCTCGACGAACAGGCCGTCCCAGATGTCAAACCCACTGTCACAGCTGCACAGCTGGATTCTGGATCCAGGCACTCCGAATCTCCGATCAGCTGATAGGCAACAGCGCGTGAGCGATCTCGACGCTACGTTGCCACGTCGGCGCGCCGAGCATGCTGTGTCGATCTGCGGTGCTATGAATCGCGTTGAGACTGGAGACCGCTCACTCGCCGCGGACGAGTATTCAGAGCTTCATTCCAATAAAGTTTTGACTGTCAATAACAGTACGGATTAAAATTTAAAAAATTCTCAGTAAAGTTTAAGATTGGCCGTACATTTTCGTTTTTTATTCGTGCTGATTGGATAATTAGTTCGTGAGAACGAAAATCGTAAATTTAGTAATTTTTCAAGCTCTGACATCTTCTATCTCGAAAATTATTAATTTTATCAAAAAAGTCTAAGAGACAAAAAAGTTTCACTTTGACCCAATTAAGCTTACAGAATTTTTTCGAATTTTTTGTTCAAAGTTTTGATTTTTTAAACAAAAAATTGTTTGTAACTTTTTAATGACCACTTCAACAAAGAAAGTGTATATATATGCTTTTTCGCAGAATAATATAAGGAATCAAGTCTAACCATTTTCAGTTGCTAAAACGTTGGATCTAGATTTTAAAAGATCAAAACTGTGAACAAAAATTCCGAAAAAATTCTGTACGCTAAATTGGGTCAAAATTAACATTTTTTGTCTCTCTGACTTTTTTGCTAAAATCAATAGTTTTCGAGATAGAAAATGACAGAGCTTGAAAAATGACTAGATTTACGATTTTCGTTCTCATGAACTAATTATCCAATCAGCACGAATAAAAAACGAAAATGTACGGCCAATCTTAAACTTTAATGAGCATTTTTTTTATTTTTATCCGTACTGTTATTGACAGTGAAAACTCTATTACAATGTAGCTCTGAATGCTCGTTCGCGGCGCGTGAGCCGTCTGCAGTCTCAACGCGATTCATATCATTGCAGGATTCGCAAGTCGACACAGCATGGCAACATGGTCGGCGCGCCTACGTGGCAACGTAGCGTCGAGATCGCTCACGCGCCGCGGACCAGCATTCAGAGCTTCATTCTAATAAAGTTTTGACTGTCAATAACAGTACGGATTAAAATAAAAAAAATTCTCATTATAGTTTAAGATCGGCCGAACATTTTCGTTTTTTATTCGTACTGATTGGATAATTAGTTCGTGAGAACAAAAATCGTAAATCTAGTCATTTTTCAAGCTCTGACATTTTCTATGTCCAAAATTATTGATTTTATCAAAAAAGTCGAAAAGACAAAAAATGTTCACTTTGATCCAATTGAGCGTACAGAATTTTTTCGGAATTTTTGTTTAAAGTTTAGATTTTTTAAACATTAAATTGTAACTTTGACCACAACAAATGATGGAAATTTTTTTTCATTGATTGAAATTTACAGATCTGATTATGCTGAAATATATTTATAAGTTTGAAAAATTTATTATCTAATTTGCTAACGACAAGGAATCCAGATGTTACTCACCGCTATAGTACATGGTTGTCTTCATAGTAGTCAAAAATTGTCATAAACCTCCAATCGGTTAAAATGTCAACAGGTGTTACATTGTAGTCAAGATAAAAAAATTCTTAAATAAGATATAGGAAGGTCAATATAAATGTCAAAATTAATTCCGTTGTCGACCGATTGGAGGTTTATGATAATTTTTATTTATGAAGACAAAACCATGTAAGTACGTCAAACGGCCGCGAGTCCGCGAGATTGCCGAGAAGACTTTCAGTGTCGCGTACTTGAAAACAAACGATCAGAGCCTGCTTGCTTCCCTCCCCCCTCCGCTCCCCGCGCCGAATTCGCTTGTCGAGCTGGTGACCAAAGATCTTTCTCGGCAATTTCGGTCGCTCGACGAATATCATTATAAGGGACAAAAATATTATATATTCTCGATAATACATAACTTTCGATAAATATTATCAATGACATAACCCTGCCATTCATCTACATTAGCATAAATTATGTCAAAACGCGATGGTTTACGAGATATTTTGTTTTCGATTTTCCGTGCAGGTCATGTACCCCATTCGTAGACGTTGTGTTCGAGAATGCAGTGTGGTCTCGAGCGTAAGGTGCGAGATTATTGTGCTGTAGACCCCGTATTCAAATCTTTGTCGTTTTTTTCTCTTTTTTGCCACAATTTTTTTTAAAATAAGTAAAGTCATTATTTATCTGCCTAATATATAATTGTTGGTTTAAAAATACACGAATGACTTTAATAATTATATATTAGGCTGTTTATTAAGAACTTTACTTATTTAAAATAAAAATATGACAAAAAAGAGGAAAAAATAGCATTAATTTGAATACAGAATCTACAGCATGCTAATCTTGCACCTTACGCTCGAGACCACGCTGTTCTTACAGATTTCGATTACGAATAATAGGGTACATGACGTTCACGGAAAATCATAAACAATTAATATCTCGTAAATTATCTCGTTTTGACATGATTTATGCTATTGTGGATTAATGTGAAAATTTTATGATTATTACAATTTATTAAAACTAATATGTTATTTAGAACATCTTTTTTTGTCCCTTATACTGATATACGTCGAGCGACCGAGATTGTCGAGAAAGTATCTTTGGTCGCCAGCGAGACAAGCGGTTAGGGCGAGAGGAACGAACTTGCATTGTATACCGTTTATACTTATTTATAAGC
Organism: Cyphomyrmex costatus; assembly: GCF_001594065.2. NCBI lineage: Eukaryota > Metazoa > Arthropoda > Insecta > Hymenoptera > Formicidae > Cyphomyrmex > Cyphomyrmex costatus. The sequence continues at coordinate 212,769 of NW_017275684.1, forward strand.
AGAATACATATATATACCGTTGATTATATATATAATATATTATCAGATTATAATCTGATTATGTATAAATAATCGAATATTTATACATATACAGTACACTTTCTGTGTCAATACATTAAAATTATATACCAAAATTGTGTTATATGTATATGATACTGAAAATAAAAAATGTATATGATACTGAAAATAAAATTCTCCAACTCCCATTCTCGAGAGAACGCAGCCAATATAGATTTTTTCGTCTCTTCGATTCTGATTTATAAATAATTTTGTTTTGTAATAATCAGTAGAACTAACGCTTCTGATTTTTATTACAATCGACATTGTCTGGTAGTTACTTGTGTCTATTTTGCCAGTGTCATCAAAATTTGTTGACTTTTGTGTTTATTATCCGTAAGAACACTTGATTTGTATCATATACTGTTTACATATATTTATTATTTGAGATTGTACAGATACATTGGCAATATATTTTCTGTTTCAAGTGTACTGGTAAAATAAAGTCATGTTTTTTATGTATATATGTGTATAGTACCATATATGTATATAAACGCGTTCGCGCGGCCTACTACTGCTAAGCGTATATGTACGCCCCTCCCACGAATCGTATAGCGTATGGGCCGCTGGGAGCGGGGATAGCCTGGCAAGCGCGCCGTCCACGCCGTCCACCGGCCACCGCGCTTTCGAGTCATGACGTGCCAGAAACACACAGAAAAACGTTAGGCCGTAAGACGTAATCAGTAAGGAAATCGTAACATTGGATTCGCTACCGGCTTTACGGTCTTTACTGTGATTGGCCAATTCGCTTACTGATTACGTTTTACGGCCTTACGTTTTTGTATGTGCCATGGGCTTTAGAGGCTCGCGGCGGTGTGCGGGACGCGGGACACGGGACGCTTACCAAGCGGTTTCCAATTCCGGCACGCCAACGTTTATTCGGCTATCTTTGCGAAAATTATTACTGTCTGAACAGATGTTCTAATTTTTATTATAATCAGTATACTGTCTGAATAAATGCTTCTAATTTCTATTACAATAAATATTTCGAAAAGGTATCAGCTAATATAAATGTTTATAAAAAATCAGCTTATATAAATGTTTATTTTTTATGTTTATGTTTTTTTTTATCAGCTAATATAAACATTTTTAATTAAAAAAATGAGTAACACGTCATTAGTACACGTCATTTGTCCTTCTTGAGTGTACTATTTGAGATATGCGACGTGAACAAACCAATAATAATATTTTTGTATGTCTGGTATATTTTTCCAGTTATGAGCGTGTACGAACAATTACCGCTTATAAAAATGAAATTTTGGTATTTTCGTACTATATACAGGGTGATTCAGAACGACCCCGTGTCCTTGCAAACGCGTATTCCTGACGAAATTTTGAAACGATTTTTCCTTTACGAAAATTTTATCCGACGCTTACTTTTTGAGTTATTAAAAGATAAAGTTAGCGAGTTACGGGCTGCGTACAGAAGGTAAGCAGGGGCGGCGCATTCACCATTTGACGCGAGCGATCACGAGGGGTACTCGTTGCGCGATCAAGGACACAGAGTTATTCTTTAATTTAATTTAAGGGTTTCAAAACACTCTCTCTCTCTCTCTCTCTCTCTCTCTCTCTCTCTCTCTCTCTCTCTCCCTCTCTCTAGACCGTGTTCGAGCTCAATCCTGGTCCTGTTCTATCGCGATTCCATTTGAAAAGAAATATCCGAATTGGCTTTACGGATTGCAAAATCCTTTCACAGAGTAAAAGTACACACGAAAAACTATCCTGAGAAACCTAATTTCACTAGAAAATCGGAAAAAAATTAAAAAATTCACTTTTTCTGGTAAAGTACGATCACGTTCAACCTGTTTTTACCGATGCTCTACAATGCCATCTCTTTCAAGACGGCGGAACTACTTCTAAACGCAATTTCGGCTCTATCAAACTCTGTTGACGTTCCAAATCCTCGCATAGATCGTGATTTCGTTTTAAAAAGAAATATTTTTTTCTACGCATTTAATCTTGGATCTGCAAACTCAGGATTGTTCGTACAAGTCATCCCAATACTGCAAACCATTTATTTGCAATCTGCGATCTCTAAAACTTTTATATTAAGTGAATCTTAACCTCAAGTGATAGCTGTACGTGTCAGAATAAAGTGAATTTTTTAATTTTTTTCCGATTTTCTAGTGAAATTAGGTTTCCCAGGATAGTTTTTCGTGCGTACTTTTACTCTGTGAAAGGATTTTGCAATCCGTAAAACCAATTCGGATATTTCTTTTCAAAACGAATCGTGGTAAAACAGGACGACTTTAGCATCTCCTTAAGGTTATGTTATGTATATTGTAAGGGACCTCTCTCTTACCGACTCCCATCCGACCTAGTTCCACTAAGAGCCTACTGAAGCGCTGTCGCGATGCGACGCTCCCGCGAGTACGTCACTGCAGAGTGATTGGTCCGAGTAGCGTGGGAAGGCCACGCGCGGCTATCATTGGCCGCTTGACTTATTCAAATCGAGTAAGAGCGTCTTTGTACGAGGATCGTTCTCGCATACGGTCGACATTTGTGTGGAAGCAATAAACCTAAGTCTAAACGTATACAAGTCCTTTTATAGTGTGTGCCACCTGTACCATTCTAACAACAGTCTTCTACAGTGAATCTTTTACAACTTCAGAAGTGGGATTACCACGAATTTTGGCCACACTTAGGCCCGATTGCACCAACGTCACTGTGATTCTTCGCTTAGTTAACAAGAGTTTAAAGTAAGTGTTACTTAAAATTCGCTGTCGTTGCATGATTGACATAAAAGTTAAAGTTAGTTAACTGGAAGTTTTGATAGTAACTTTTCATGTTTAATATTGGCTGCGTTTATAATGCAGTCTTTGAACATTCCGTATATTACACATAAAAACGAATAGAATTAAAAGTATATTTTTAATCGAATTAAGCAGGAAATTGAGAGAAAATAAATATTATTTACAGTGAAATGTATGAAAATTTGATAAATTATAACTGTTCAATTCAGGCATTATATAACCTCAAACCGCGAGTTTGAGGGCATTATTGTCACATATCAACGAATTGCTGGGAAAAATAGAAAAATGTAAATTAATTTTAATTAAAATTTTAATTATTCCTGTGTTTTAATATTAACTGTTAGTACTGAAAATCTTTAGTTTACATAATGTGTATTTCAGATTTGTAGTATTAGCAGTAAATATCAAAACATATACATCATATATATTTCAGTTATTTCTGTATTATATACAATTTAAAATATATATATTATTTACTAACTGTTAGAAGAAATAATAATATAATATTATATATCTATAAATACAAAGCTTACTATTTTTTTTATTATTACTTGTAAAGATGTCAGGAGAAGTTGAACAAACCAAAAAAAGAGCACGTAGTGCAAATTATACATCAGAAGAAAAAGCTACTTTAATAAGTATTGTTAGCAAGTATAAAAATATAATAGAATCGAAAAAGACAGATAAAGTAACATGGAAAGATAAAAATGACACTTGGGAAACAGTCACAAATGAATTCAATGCTGTAGCACCAAATGGGAATTATCGCACAACAGACTCATTAAAAAAGTTCTATGAAAACATGAAGAAAGAGACAAGAAAAATGGCAGCACAAGAGAAGATGGAATTATTTAAAACTGGTGGTGGAAGACCAACACACAAAATACTAGATCCAATGCATGATTCTATTTTAACATTAATGAATAGTAAAACAGTCAAAGGTAATTGCTTCACATTGATTCTTTTATAATATAATCATTTTTATATCTAATAAATGTACTTTCTTTATAGGGCTTAATAATATGTTTGATTCTGATACAATAATACTTGATTCTGATTCAACAAACATATTTACCTCTGTTTCGAATGCAAATAACACGCTTGACAGTGTGACTAACAGTACTATGGATCACAACAATGAATCAGACTCAAATACGGAAGAATGTTGTATGTATGAAGTACTAGAGGAAGATTATTCGAAGGAAATGAATAATACACACACAACATATAATATAGATGTTGTAAGTTTTAGTAAATGAAACAATTAGTCTATATCTTATAGTGTACCTAAATCTATAATATTCTACAGTTACTTAAATTATAAATTTAATTACAATAGATTTAATCATAATTTATATAACTTCTCTTTATTTGTAGAATTCTAATATGAGTGCATCGCAAAACAAGAAGGAAGTAAAGAAAACAAAACCAACATTAAATTGGCGTACATATGTACCGGATAAATTAAAAACATCTAAGCATACAGCATTAAAAGTAAATGAAAGTAATACATTTCAAGATCAAGGAGAATCATCCAAAGAAAACGAAACGAATACATCTAAAACTATAACTCGACGACGTAGACCATCGACAATGGCTCTTAACAGCTCTCACATTTCTAAACAATATAGTGATTTAGCAGAAATTAAAATGGAGCTTGCAAAGTTGCAGTTAATAGCTCAAAAGGAAGAAATGGCAGTTAAACAAAAACAAAATGAATTTGAATTTGAATTAAGGAAAAAGAGTTTAGAATTAGACATAGAACTTAAAAAGGCACAGTTGAAAAGATTGCAAGCAAGTTCTTTTATTCAACAGCCTTTTAATATTAATTAAAAGATTCAAACTGAGGTATAAGCTGGTATTTATAGTTCGATCTTAAGTTCAAGAGAGAGAGAGAAGAGAGAGAGAGAGAGATTGTCTTAACAATTTTTTTTATATTTTCTTTAATTTAATTTTATTTTTACTTTACTTACTCTAAAAAACGATTTTGAATATAAAATCAAACTAAATAGTTCATAAAAGTAGTTTAATCTAAAGTACAACATATATATATCCAAAAAAAACTTAAAAAAGTGTGATATTAAAGACTAAAGAGTAATATTAAATATAAAAGATACATTTTAAGTTTTTAATATTTTTTTTATGTATTATAAAAGAGTAATATACCGGATTGTTGGAAACTATAAAATATATATTTAAACTTAAGAATAAGATGTAAGGAAGTGATATTAAAGTGATATTAAAAGAAAGTTCTTAAATACAAATATTACTATATATTATTACAAATGTAATAAAATGTTTACAAAAAGTACAATGTAATGTTACAAAATTAGTCTGTAGGATTTTTATGTAAGATTTTTTATTGTGTTCTTCATTACAAAAAAATTATATTTTAAATAAATTAATATTTTATCACATATTCTGTTGCAAATTATTAAAATATTCATTAATTAATATGTTACGTGCTAGTAGACCTGCATTGCCTGCATTATTTTGATGATAAGGAAGAACTGGTACACGATTATGTGCAATAATTTCTAAAATATCAAATTCTTCATCAACAGGTGGAGGAATATCTTCCCCTTGACGTTGTGCTATATTATGCAATACAGCAGTTGCTATGATTATTGTCATTACTGTATTGATTTGTAAACGAGATCCATATGCTAATATTGGAAATCTACGTTTCCAAAGACCAAACGTGTGTTCTACTCTAGTTCTTGTTCTGATATGTGATTCATTATATAATTGTTGAGCAGGGCCTTGAGGATTTAGTAATGGTGTAAATAAATAAGGTCTTGCAGGGTATGCACTATCACCTGAAACAGAAAGATTCATTATAACTGTATAAATAAATAGTTAATTATGCCAAAATAAAAAAGCTCACATAATAACATAAATCATATATTATTTTATATAATTAAAATCATATAGAGTATCTAATATAATTACAATCACATACCCAATAATAAGCAATTGTGAAAGTGATTTGTTTCAAAAAGCATTTTTAAATTACTATTCTGAAATATTGTTGAATCATGAACAGAGCCGGGCCATCGAGCTACAATATCCATTATTTCATTATCTGCATTTACCACAACTTGTACATTAAAGGAAAAATATGATTTTCTGTTTCTAAAAACTTCTGCATCATCACCACCTATATTATATGTACATACATACATAGAATGCGAATATCTATATATATTATGTATGCCTATATAATGATCCTTTGAGTATATGGACATATGTCTATATATTTAAAGTATACTTTAAATATAGATCATAATATACTATATATACATATATAGTGCACGTTTTAAACAAGAAAATACATTGATGAAATACACAGAGCACAATAACATACCTGGAGATTGTATTCTTATATGTGTACAATCAATGGCACCAATTACTTTTGGAAATGCAGCAATATTAAAAAAATTTCTCTGAGTTCGTAAAATGTCTTCCTGTGTTTGTGGTAATTTTATGTAAATGTTTGCCAATGAAGCTATAGCCTCAGACACTCTCACCATTATTCTTGAAACTGTAGATTTATCCATTCCACCATAATCACCCATTGTTATCAAAAATCCATTAGTTGAGTATAAACGTAGAGCAATGAGCAATTGTTGCATTGGTGTTACCGGATTATTTCTAGAAAAGAGCAAAATTATTTCTTCTTTTAGTAATAATATTTTAAAGAAATATGTTCATAGATAATTATAATATATTGTAACATTTGTAATTAACATATATTATAATAGTAGCATATTGTAACCTTATGTTACAAACATTTTGTAAGTAATGTCAAAAACGTTTAAAAAATTTTGGATTAATAAGGAAATTTTACCTGTTATGTGTATACTCTAGGCGATCTTGAATTTGTTCTAATATATTAATAACGGACTGTTTTCGTAACCTAAATCTTCTAAAAAAGTTTAAGTCGTCATATTTTTCAAAATAATCAGCACGTACATGTATATTTCGCGGTATTCCGTATACAATTAAATCAAATGCATCTAATTCATCATCATCTAGTACATCGAAATCTAAATCCATTTTTTAATAACCTCAAATAATTCATACGTGAACAGTAGTAATACAGCCAATATGGCTTGTAGCAGTAATATCTGTTCCTTAAATTCTCTTAAGCGGTACTGAAATCACCGCTTAAGATAAGTGAAATTTAAAGCAATTCAAGTGTCACATACATCTTGGTGCAACAAACTTAAAGTTTTAAGCTTCGCTTTAAGCAAAAATAACGTTGGTGCAATCGGGCCTTAACGCGCTGTCCATCAGCGCTTCACCGCGACCGCGAGTGCGTCGGTTCGCGTCATAGAAATAGTAGTACTAGAGTATGCATTGTAGGAGTGGGGGTAATCCTATCTAGAAAAGGACGCACTCATTTGGGCCTTTTCGTTCTCTCTCGTTTCGCGCATGCGTATAGCCATATACTCTGAGAGAGGGGATCAAAAGAAAGAACGAGTCGAACGAGAAAAGTTTCATCATTACATGACCGGACAAGCCTGATTGAGCCTGATCACTTTGGAATCAAACAAAGAATTGAGTTTGATAAGGTTAAGGGCTCTCGATGAATAATATCAATAAATATTAATGATAAAAATCTATTATTTATACCTCTATAATTCCAGTTATGCGAGCATATTGGCCAGCACCACCAGATTGTTTCTTATAAAGATAGTCAAATTCACATGGTTTAGTTAAGTCTCGCGGAAAGAAACTTTTGGCTTTCCAAGAATGACCGGACAAGCCTGATCTCTTTGGAATCAAACAAAGAATTGACTTTGATAAGGTTAAGGGTTTCCCAGTGCCAAGGGTTGCTCTTTCAATTCCTTATTCTTTCTTTCAATCTCCTCTCTCAGAGTATACGGCTATACCCTAACAGCACAAATGTAGATATGTCAACTACAAGTCGACTTTGTTAAGTCAGGCCCTTTAGAATCGACCGTAAGTCGACTTTATTCAGACGTCTATAGACGTCTTTAAATGTCGACTTTAGGACATCAAGAAGTAGACATTTGTAAAATAGTCGACTTAAGTCAACTTTAAGTCGACTTGTCAGAAAGCCGCACGTATATGTCCGCATGATGGTTGACTTAAAGTTGACTTACAGTCGTCTTCAAAGTGGGACATTGTATGACTTGGAGACGTTTCTAAGTTGTCTAAAGTCAACATATGGACGTCTATTTTCAGACCTCTAGCAGCATAAGTCGACTCAGAGTCGACTTATGTTAGAGACGACTTTGTGCTATTAGGGTACGCATGCGCGAAACGAGAGAGAACGAAACGGTTCCAAATTAGAGACCCTCTAATCAGAGTCGCGAAATAACGTCAATAAGGTTAAGTCGACGATACAATTTTTCAGCAAAAACCGGAAGTAGCGATTATAGTACATTGTGTAATAGTAGGGGAAAGTTGTTTATTGTGGGGACGGACGCGACGGCACGAGCAAAGCGAGTACATACACGCGCCCGTGTTGACCTATAAACAAATATGCCCCCACTGTTACACATAGAATTTTTTTTTGTGTAGGGCACATTACGTGCACGCGTGAAGAGAAATATAATACTACTGCACGTACGAGCGCCATCGCAGTTTCAATGAAAAGACTATGACTGTGATACATTAACACCTAATACATGTGAATCTAAATACATTTATCATAAATTACATTATTATATTTTTTATATTAATACTGTATTTCATAAAATTATATTTTCTAAAATGACTGGTTGTTCTGCGCCAGACTGCAATAATTCTGCAAAAAAGGGTTATATTATGAAAGTCTTTCCTCGTAATCCTGAAAAAAGAGCAAAATGGGCAGCGAATGTAAGTCGATTTAAATTTGACGCCATGACTATTTCCGGTTTTTGCTGAAAAATGTCAGCACCAATTAAAATTGGAAACGTTATTTCGCGACTCTGATTAGAGGGTCTCTAGATCTGCTATTGCGCAGCCATTTATATCTAGCCAATAGCAAGCAAGACTGAATTCCGCCATATTGCGCGCATATATATAAAACATATTTAAAAATGATTTTGTGTGCAGACACATACACAAAAAATCGGCGGAATTCAGTCCTGCGCAGAACCGGACGAATATTTATCATGGATATGTGCAGACTTTGTTACTTCGACCATGCGAGTGAGTCGGTTTTTTTTCAACGCCTTTCGAGGCTCATTGCGCTATTCGCTAGTGCTCTACCGCAACCGCGAGTGTGTCGGTTCACGTTCAACGCCCGCAGAGGCTTCTCGCGCTGTCTATTAGCGCTTTACCGCGACCGCGAGTGCGTCGGTTCGTGTTCTACGCCCTTGGAGGCTCCTCGTGCTATTTATTAGTGCTTTACCGCGACCGCGAGTGTGTTAGTTTCGCGTTCAACGCCTTTCAAGGCTCATCGCGCTATTCTTTAGCGCTCTACCGCGACTGCGAGTGTGTCGGTTCGTGTTTAACGCCCTTACCCCCGTTTTCACCATTAGTGACATTAATCTAGGTTTACTTAAACTTCGATTAAAATTAACGTTGGTTTAAACTTGGTTCAAATGTAATTTTATTCTACCAACTCTTGATAAGCGTCGTTTAAGTAAACTTATACTCTATGCGATAAAACTTCTTGAACAACCAGTGATTGGTCGATTATGGCTTCAGTTCAGCCTATAGTTCAGCCCTTCGGCTGCCTGGCCAATAAAATTAAAGAAGAAGAAGAAGAAGACTCATTATAACGTTCGTAAAAATGAGTACTAATAAAAGAGGAATGAATTTTTCTGATACAGAAAAATGTTTATTGATAGAACTGATAATGTAGTATAAACATATAATTGAAAATAAAAAAACTGATGCAGTGTTTACGAAAGAAAAAATAAATGTTGGGACGATATTTGCAAGAAATATAATAGTGAGTCAAGTATATTTCGTGATACATCAACATTAAAAAATTGTTGGGAAAATTTAAAAAAGAGGACTCGAAAATACTATGCTGAAAAAAGAAATAAATTATATAAAACAGGTATAATTATTTATTATAACCTATATCTTTACGATCTTACAGCTAGTTACTTTTTTAAATTTCGTTCAATGTAGCTAAACGGCCAAAAATGATCGTTCAAATTAAACTCAGTTTTACCGCGTTCAATTTTTTGACCGAATTTGGTGGAAACGATGAATGTACGATAAACTGAGATTAGCTAAATATTACTAGAAGTTCAGGTTTAAACCGAATTGGTGAAAACTAGAGGCCTAGAAAACAGAGATGCGACATTGCGTCGGTTGGGTTAGGTAACCACCGCTATTTTAATTCAATATAAGTGCTCTTGACCAATAAGCTGATGACAGTTGATGCAAAAGGTAGAAAGATTAGATTAGGTTAGGTTAAGTCTGATATTAAATATTCACACAAATAAGAATACTTACACCATAATAATAGTTTTTTATTGTACTTCGATACTGTATTGTCTAAATTTTTCTCTATATATATATATATGTACATACGTTATAAAACTATATCTATTAGATGCAATAGTGAATTAAAATGGCTCTCTGATCACGTGATTTAGACAGCCAATCAAGCCATACCCTTCAATGACGCATCTCTGTTTTCTAGGTCTCTAGTGAAAACAGGGGTTAGAGGCTCATCGCGCACCTGGCGATCCAAAGATCTCTCTGCGCGCTCCTAGTGGAGGCCGGTAGAAGCTTCGCTAGTCAGACACCTTATACATACTATAATGGAAAATAATAAAGTAAAATCAAAAAGAAATACTACATAATGTTTTGTGGCACAATACCATAATTATAAACAGAAGGGGATCAGTTTTCATCACTTAAAAAAGAAAATTGTTTTAAAAACTGATCCCCTTCTGTTTATAATTATGGTATTGTGCCACAAAACATTATGTAGTATTTCTTTTTGATTTTACTTTATTATTTTCCATTATAGCACATATAAGGTGTCTGACTAGCGAAGGTTCTATCGCCCGCCACTAGGAGCGCGCAGAGAGATCTTTGCATCACCAATTCATTAGCGCTCTACCGCGACTGGAAGTGTATCGGTTTTTCGTTTAACGCCTTTCGAGGCTTCTCACTAAGACGGTTTCCGGACGCCATAGTTGACGGGTGTACCTTTTATGCGTCTGTGATTTTTCGTGTTTTTCGTGTTATTTTGGTGTTCGGTGTATCTCGCGTAGTCGTTGGGTGGGTTGTTCTCATCGGTCGTTTGACCGGCGATTGCTGTTCGTTGATCTGGGAACTCATCTCACGCGGGCGCGTGGGTTTGCGCGCTCATGGCCGGCGCCGTGGGCTGGGGGGGACGCCGGCGGGGGCCCTTGGGGCCAAAACGGGTGGTGTGTCGTCGTTGCCGCTCGCGGCGGCCTCGGTGGTGTCGTCCTTGCCTCTCTCGGCGGCTTCCTCGCCCGCTGATTTCCATCCCCCCCCTTTCTCTCCTCTCTCCCCTTTTAGTTTTGCACAATGCGATACTCCATGTAATGGATTAGACAATGCATCAATGGAAGCAGCGTTACATAGCATAATCAGCGATCCGGCCTTAACGCAAGGTCATAATATGTCGGCAGTCTCACCGACTGGAAGTGAGGTTATGAACAATGACATGGAGGTGGAATTCACGCTAGTTTCTAGAAAGAGGGCTCTAACTCGGGATCACGATTCTAGCTCTAAGGTTAAGGTTGTTGAAAATCCCTCTGGATCAAATATTATTAATAATACTAACACCAATGTTGTGGAACCCCCCAATGGTCATATCAAGGCACAAGAAGGTAATGCTGCATGTTCTAAGAAGGTAATACCACACAAGACCACGTATCTCTATTCAGATTTAGACTCTGGGCCTTACGCCGTTTACGTTTACTCAGAAAAAGCTTCGGTTATTCATTTCTCGGTACTGTCTAAAATTGTTTCTGAAATTGCTAGTGCTGATATTCTCAGCGTCAAGCGTCTGGGCAGTGGAAAGGCCATTGTAGAGGTCAAATCCGCGGCGGCGGCTAACAAAATGGTGGCTAACAACAACTTCGCTAAGTTTAAACTACGTGCCTTCATACCATCCTATAAAGTTCTTAGAACTGGCATTATTAGAGACGTAGACCAATCGTTATCCTTAGAGTGTATTAAAAATAATATTAAATCTTCTGTTAAGGTTTTAGATATCCAACGACTCAATCGCAGAATCACAACTGACGGTCAAACGAGCTACCTGCCGTCCAGAACTATATGCACCAAATTCGCAGGACAATTTCTGCCTAATGAAGTTGCTTTATTCAATACTCTATACTCGGTCGATCCCTATGTACCAAAGGCCAGAATCTGCTACGTCTGCTATAGAGCAGGACATATCGGTAAAGACTGTAAGAGTACTAAGCCCAGATGCCTCTACTGTGGAGGGGATCATGACCGATCATTTGAATGTGAAGGTAAGCGACAGCCAAAGAAATGTATTAACTGTGGAGGTGATCATTTGGCTACCTCTTTTGACTGCCTCGTGATTAAACAATATAAGGAAGCTATTAAATTAGCTGCTTACGATAATATTCCAAATATTGAAGCGAGAAAAATTGTCATGGCTAACCGTCAAGGTAATACATCCAATCTATCTACGAACCCTCGCAATTTCCCGTATCTCTCCGGCTCACAGCGCCATTCTTTAGATGATTTTGCCTCCTACAATAGATTTTCGCCGCTGGAGTCGGCAGACTATAACTCACCAACCTTCTCATCAAATAGTTATGCAGCTATGGCGGCCTCGACTTCCCTTCCGTCTCCGAATGCTTCGAGACGATCACATGACAGTTCGAAGAAGAACAAGTCTGTAAGTTTCCGCCATAATCCGTTCCTACGCACGGACTCCTTTAGTGAATCCTTTGAAAGACTTCTGCCGCCCATGGATGGCCAGTTTTCGGCTACGCCCCCTGCACATTCAACCTTAGCGTTTACACACGGTAATAATGGCCGTATGCGTGAAGACTTCTCCTCTTCGTCAAGTGACGTTTATCCTTTATCCGAAATCAAGCTCAAGCTCGGATGCGGGTGCCGCAAAGGGCTCGGATCCCGGCTCCAGTTCCGCTTCTAATACAATACGCAACATTGCGGATATGATTTTATCCTTTATGGGAAAGATTAAAAGTTTGTTTAACAATAGTCCTTTCATCTCCGCGATTGTCGACCCTTTGGCTGAGTCCGTAATTAAATTGATTAATCTAATTGAGGGGTTCAATTTAGACTTTCTTATTAATCTTATCACCGCCACGGGATCAAGCTTTTCTAATGTCTCCACTGGAAACTCGGAATACTCGAGCAGAATTCACCGCCAATAAACAGCTTACATCGCAATCTCTGAACCTTCTGCAATGGAATTGTCGTGGAGTGCGGAATAAATTGCCACAATTACAAGCAATCGCCGGAGATTATGACGTTATCTGCTTGCAGGAATCTCTTCTGCATGTTTCATCTAATTTCATCCTACGTGGATTCAATATTGTCAGACAAGATATCACTGAGGCCGGTCAACGCGGCGTGTGTATTCTTATCAGGAATAACTTGGTTTTTAATATTTTAGACCTATCCAACACCAGCCTCAAGGAGGAATCTGTGGAAATATTGGGTGTGGAGCTTCTCTCCAATCAAGAAAAAATTAGCATCGTTAACGTATACAGACATCCAAACCGAGATACGCCTGAAAAGTTTTACGAAGACCTTATGGGTTATTTGATATCAAGAGACAGCTGCGTTCTAATGGGAGATTTCAACGCCCACCACTCACAGTGGGGCTGCCACGTTTCCGATCGTGCGGGTAAACGCATTATGTCTGCGTGCGAGGATTATCGCATTTGCATATTTAGTGACCAAATGCCTACACTTCTCCTCCCACCATCTGCGAGACCTTCTATTATCGACTTAGTCTTTGTTACGCCAAACATCTCTCCTTTGTGCAAGGTATCTACCGAAGAAGATACATGGGGCAGCAACCATTTTCTTATAACGATTAAGCTGGGCATTGATCCGTTTCGTTGCAAACGATTCGTTTACAAGTTAAATCTTAATCCTGAAGAATTGCGAAACTTTTCCTGCGCATTGTCCGACTCATATATTTCATTTTCCGAAGAACAGCCGCAGGACCCCTGTGAAGCTTATACACGTCTATCAAATCATCTGGTGGAGACGGCGGTGGCGTGTTCTTCCTCTCCTCATAAAAAAGCACATCCTGGCACCATAGTGATTAAGAATGATAAAGCTGCTCCTCCCTGGTGGTCAAACACCTGTCAAGAGGCTATCGATGCTCGAAAAACGGCTGCCAGAACATGGCAGAGAAATCCCACTATTGAAAATTTTTATTCGTTCAAGAGGGAGAGAGCTAAGTGTGCAAAAATTCTTTACAGGGAAAAAAGGAAGAGTTGGAGAAAATTCGTGGGAATTTTTAACGATAAAACGCCCACTGCGGAGTTATGGTCACTGGTTAAGGCCTTTAAAAGACGCAATCTAGCCACGATAAGCGTGGGTATGGATCACGCCAAAGAGAGACAATTGTCCACGGAGGCCATTCAAAAACTGTGTCCACCATCGTGCTTATCAAATTTTCCATCTAATCTCGAGGACATGAATAAAGAGGACGAATCGTCAAATCAGGTTTTTAAAGAACTTGGAGCTCCAGTCAATGTGGAACATTTGGATATGGCAATTGCAACTGCTAACAAGAAGTCGGCTCCTGGCCTAGATAGAATCTCCAACAGCATGCTGGCACACTTACCGTACAACTTTAAGGAGCTAATGGTGAATCTCTTCAACCGTTTTTTATCCGAGGGCGTAGTTCCGGGAGAGTGGAAGACGTCTCTAGTGATTTTCATCCCCAAAGCTGGGGGGTCTGGTGTCAGGCCTATTTCTCTTCTCTCCTGCTTGTTGAAGGTCTTCGAGAAAATAATATATTGGAGAATTATGTGGCTCGTGGAATCGCAGTCTATTCTTCCCAATGAGCAAATGGGCTTCCGTCCCAGTAGATCCTGTAACGACAGTTTGGTTTCCTTTACGAACCAGATTTGTCTGGCACTGGCAAATAATGACTACCTTGTTGCAGTATTCCTGGATATCACAGGAGCCTTTGACAATGTTTTACCCATGGCCGTACTAGATGATCTCAAGCTTGCGGGTGTTCCCGCCACGGTCAGAAAACTAGTGGAAAAGTCTCATCAGGGAAAGATCATTACATTTCTTAGTCGAAGGATTGCTGGGAGAAGTAAAATTATCACGAAAAGGCACTCCTCAAGGCTCCACACTAAGTCCGCTCTTATTCAATATTGCATTATGCAAACTCAATACCTGCATAAAAGAGGGCGTTAAATTTCTACAATATGCAGACGACATAGTGCTATTCATTACGGACCGCAATCCAGCAGCGGCAGCAAACAAACTACAAAGGGTCTTAATTGATGTCTCATCATTTTTGGAAGGTAAGGGCCTCAGCCTCTCCCCTTCTAAATCAAATTGGATGGTTTTCTCTGCTCAGAGGAGTATACCCATCCCTGACCGGTCCTTTATATTGATGCATGTCTGATACTTAGGGTAAATAAAGTCAGATTTTTAGGAGTAATTTTGGATTGTCGTTTGAAAGGTACTTACCATTTTGAGTATCTTATTAAGAAAGGGAAAGCGTTGATTAACATAATCCTAGCTCTAACTGCAGTATGGTGGGGCTCCCACCCTCAATGCCTGCTTACTATATATAGAGCAGTTTTCAGAGCAGCTGTGGAATATGCCTGTTCCATTTTCTCTGGGAAAGGTAACGCTAGAATATTAGCACAGCTGGGAAGACAGCAGTATAAAGCCATCAGAGCTTCTATGGGATATCGCGTGTCCACACCTATTAACGTAATGTTATGCGAAGCAAGAGAGCTCCCACTCAAGCTTAGATTCAGCCTCCTCAGTGAAAAATTTATCGTTAATCGTATGTCTAAAAGAAATTCACTGGTTGTGGACAGTATTGAAGATCTTGAATATAGTCTGACTTCCCCGGCGAAAAAAGCTTTTGCCCTCGCCAAGTCTTCCTCACTGAGATGCTATATCGCTAATAAGCACGAAAAGTCTCGCATGTATAGATCATACTTCATTCCGGCTCTGGAGAATAATCTGAGAGTTTTTCTTTTCCGCAAGGAGTTTGAAGATTTTATAACATATTCCAAAGACAGCGACAATAACGAGATTTCTCAAAGCTATGAGCAAATTACAGGAGCTGGACCCGGATGGGATCGTCTATTATACTGACGGCTCAAAAATTATAGAGCATGGCTGTGCAGATGCGGCCTTTTACTCCCCACAACTCGGGCATTGTTTTAAGTATAAATTAACTGTCAACTCATCAGTTTTTTCTGCGGAAGCCTGGGCAATATACCAGGCTTTAATTTTATCTCTGGACGCAGGATACTCTAAATTATTTATTTTTTCCGACTCTCGCAGTGTCTTAGAAGCACTCGCATCATACAGATTGATTAACGATAATTACATCATTCACAAAATTAAGGCGATATTGTTGCAGCTGGAGGAACGGAACATTAATTGTTGTCTTTTTTGGATCCCCTCCCACAGAGGCATTCTGGGAAATGAAGTGGCAGATAGGGCAGCAAAGGAGGCTTGTAGGGATGGAGTTAGAGGATATTACCGTACTCCCTATTCAGATTTACAAATACAAGCGGTTGCCAAGGTCCGCACTCGCTTTCAAGCTTATTTGAAAGAAAAAGCTACTTTAACTGGCACTCAATACCATTCGCTTTATTCTTCGACCCTGAATACAAAACCGTGGTACTTTAAGCTAGCCCTAAATAGGAGTGAAATTGTCTTGGTTAATAGACTCAGGTCTAATCATTATAATCTCAATTATAGCCTTTATAGAAAAAACATGGTCTTGTCTCCTGCTTGCGACTGCGGTGACTCCTGTCAGGATCTAAATCATATTATATTTCATTGCCCTCTGACTAGAAGCAAGGCTGGTCCTCTGATGCGCTACATTAATAAAAAATTCCCCTCTCATAACCATAACATTTTTCCCTCCCTTGCTAAACCCTTCCATAGCTTGTGCAGACTACTGTTGTCCTTTTTCAAGGCCATCGAGATTTCCGTATGAGTGTCGCGTGTTGGGGGGAGCGTTACACCTTCCCCCATCTTTCCCGTTCCCCCCCCCGTTCGCCTCCTCGCGAACCAGTTTCGCGGGGATCCGATGGGGGGCGCGCGCGGCGCCCTTTTTGAGTCTGTTTCAGTTTCCGCACATCGATTTCGAAATCTCTACCGCTTTATTTTTTACCAGCGGACATCTTGTGAGTTAGACTGGCCACGATAATCCGGTCTTTAACGGAACCTGGGCCACTCAAATTTAGAAGAAGAAGAAGAAGAGGCTTCTAGCTCTGTTTATCAGTGCTTTACCGCGTCCGTGAGTGTAACGGCTCGCGTTTAAAGGATCTCGAAGCCTATTACGCTATTTATCGGCGCTCTCTTGTATCCGCGTGTACATTCGGTCCGCGTTCAACGCCTTTAGAGGCCTATCGCGCTATTCATTGGCGCATTTCCTGCGATCGCGTATAATACGGGTTATGTTCGGTAGTCTCAGGCTACATTTTCGCGTACGAGCAAACGGAAGCTCGCGATTTACCTAAGTCAGGGTAACTACAAGCAGCCAAAATCAAATGCTACCGGTTGTCACCATCTTGGCAACCTTCTTCGTCTGATCAATTACAATCAGCGTTTAATCGCTATTACCACTGTCGTTATTCAAAGCAGTTTTCCGCGGATGTGAAAAATTCCGTGAACATTCTCGATCGCCATCTTGGTGAAATCAAGCCGGATTCTCAGTAATATCCGCTTATCGTCATAAGTGCGGTATTTCAAATAATGGAGCGTGAAAAGTTGGAATCTTTGAAATACGAGCAATTAAGAGACAGACTCATCGCTTTAGATCTGCCGGTTACAAGTTCACGCGAAGAGTGTCTCAATCGTCTCCTGGTTCATTACGGTCACCCGAAGAAAAAGGGTTTATCGGTCGTTATCGAAGAACGACCAGTCGCAAAGGATCCAATATCTTCGACCGATCAAGCCATACTGGGCCTCACTCAGGTGATACGAGATATGCAATTGCAACTACAGGGTATGTCTCGTAAACAGGATAGGTTTTCGCAATTTATTGAAGATCAAAACCGAGATAGCTCGGAACCAGTCGCTACGATAAGTGTCCAAGGGTCAACATTACATCAGTCTTCATGCAGTTATTCATCGCTACCAACACCGGTAGTTCCCATTATCTCTAATAAAGCATCAAACAACATACCAAGTATGTCAACGCTAGCAATTATTCCGGCGGCACAAGCCATACAGATTATGGCCTCGCAGAGTCCTTCGTTTGACGGATCCGAGGAGGAGGATGTCGAAACATGGATTAAACGAATAGATCTGGTTGCCCAGACTCACGGCGTCAGTGACGGCGTTGTCTTACTCGCAGCGACTAGTAAGTTGCTCAAGACAGCAAAAGATTGGTACTTTATGGAGAAAGGACCTGCTCACTATTCATGGTCAGCCTTTAAGGAAGCCATAATTGAAAACTTTAAATGTCACCTGCCTTTTCGTGTTGTTATGCAGAAGGTGGATTCGAGAAGATGGAATTTCGTCAAAAAGTAGTTTTTTAGCGTAATCCGTGATTACGCTAGAAATAAACTAAAGTTAATGCAGACCCTGAACTTAACGGAACCGGAGAAGATACAACTAATAATCGACGGCATCAATAGTGCATCTTTGCGAGCAACAGCTTCAGCAATGGAGAAGTCAAAAGTTACTGATTTCCTGCGATTAATGTCCTGTGTCACCGGATCTTTTGGGAGTTTCCCTAAAAAAGCCTCACTTCCTGTCAAGAGAAAGGAGAAGACCAAGAACTCTCCACCCTCATCTTCGAAGAAGGAGCATTCTAAAATTGACAAGGACGAGATTTGCAGTTATTGCAAGGTCATAGACCACAGCAAGGCCAATTGTTTTAAGCTGAAGAAGAAAGCCCTTCTTTCCCCCACCTCTATATCTGTAGCCGTAGCCGCAGCGGAACAAGTTGAGTCATCTTCAGATAAAGAGCTGTCTGTTACAGCGTACGTCGAGAGAGAGCTACCGAAGAGGAATTTGAAAACAAACCGCGCGGTCTATGGACGACATCCTCATTCCTTCGATCACGATCGACGAGAATTTAGAAACACTGCAGCAAGTGATGCGGCTATTAAGGCAATATGATTTTGTGATTAATTTCAATAAATGTAAATTTCTTAAACGTACTGTAGAATACTTAGGTTATGTAATATCTGAGTCGCGCGTCACCCTCAGTGACCGACATGTTGAAGCAGTGAAATATTTTCCTGTGCCAACTTCAGTAGTGCAAGTCCAAAGATTTTTAGGGTTGGTAAATTACTTCCGTCGATTTATCGAAAACTTTGCCACGATAGCTAAACCCTTCACCCAAAAAGAAATAATCTAATTGTGAAGTGAAATTTCCGGTAACCTCATATTTTAAGCAGAAATTTTTACAGAAAGAGTATTCCTCTTCCAATGCACTGGACTATTCATCAAAAATATATTGGAAATTATTCTAACAGTTTTTCTCTTGTATTAAGAGAAATACGTTAACTTAAAGCGCAATGCCCTAGTTGTTCCGAAGAACCACTCGACCAAGACGGATGCGTTTCGGATCGGGTGTATTATACTTTATATTTTTGAAAGTGTTGCCGACTTCGACTGAGCAATTGAATCCCAATGATGTGTGTCCGCGGATGGGCTCGTCTCGACTGTTCAACTGTTTTGACGACTAGGACTCCTGACGCGCGTTATTGCGACGTGACGACGCACAGTGGTCAATTCTCAAGTTCTTGATTTTTTTTTCTGACAAAAATACTTGCGGGAGGTCAAATCTCAACCAAACGAGACAAATTTTTTTTTAAAATACTCGTTATAGATTGCACATTGATGGGTCACTGCCGAAATTTCGAAATCGGACGGCATACGTTCATTAAATACGTTGCGGCACAGCGCGCAGTAGGGATCGAGGACAAAATCGTAATAAAATTAATATTCCGGTTGAACCAAAAGGTCGAATGTCATAATTTATTTTTAAATTAAAGCTGATAAAATTCTTAACAGATTCCTCCAGGCCGATTTGGAAAAAAAATGTTTACATCTGATATAAACACATAATATGAACAATTCTATAAACAAACTCGCGATTTTCACAATTTCATTTCTATTTTTTTTATTTTTTCTATGCGACAACACTATTCAAGGGTTTCTGGGGTTGCTGATTACGAATCTGATAACGTATTTTGAAAATTTCTCTCT
The DNA here is from genome assembly GCF_001594065.2 of Cyphomyrmex costatus. Lineage (NCBI taxonomy): Eukaryota > Metazoa > Arthropoda > Insecta > Hymenoptera > Formicidae > Cyphomyrmex > Cyphomyrmex costatus. The sequence goes on from NW_017275684.1 coordinate 232,937, forward strand.
CCGTGTAGTTACTTTTTTGCTGCCGTTAGTCGCGATTCGCGATTGCCGCAGCTCTGAATTTCACTCCCGTTAGAGAAATTGATTTTCGTTTTATACATAAGATAACTTAATATTTCGTGTCGCTTATACCAAATGCCTGTCATAAACCATAAGTGTGTATTTCATATGCATCATTTTGTTAGCTACGTCATTAACGCCTGTGGATTCGGAAATCTTTTTTTAAGAGAAAGTATTCTTCTTGAGAAATATGGGTTCGAAGATCACGAATAAAACATTATGTGAAATAATTTGGAACTGTCCCAATAATGATAAGAAAGGGCGGATAAATGCTGTCATCAATTATATTACGTCTTCGGGAAGGTTATTATCGGACAGTCAAGTTATCGAAGTCGAAAACCGTTTGCGGAAAACTTTTTTGCCAGATTACAACAAAAAGTGGGCAAAAGTTAACCGAATGAAGACTGCTTCCTTAAGTAGATTTGCAGACTTTTTGCAGAAAGAATTTCTGATTCCCTCTTATAATAGCGCAGACGAGAGTCGCTCACGTTCCGAAAATGATCGATCTGCATCAAATGTTTCGGACATTTGTAAAAGGGGACGTCCACGCGTAAGTTTTGAGGAAGAGTGTTATCGAACAAAGCGAAGACGAGTTAACGAAATTGCTTCAAATTGTAGCAAAGAAGAGTTATTGATGGCTCTTAAAATTAAAAATAACCAATGTGATGCTAATGATGACGATGGATCCATTACTCATGACGATATTGACGATAATGATCAGGAAGGCGTTGATTATAATGATGATGTTGATGCTGATGATGGCGATGGTGATGATGGTTATCGTGATGATGATGATGATGATGATGATGATGATGATGATGATGATCATGGTGATGATGTTAATGATCATTATGACGACCAAGCAGTGTGCATAGCTAAGGTTTGGCTATGTACATGGACTTAAAGCTTACCAAACGAAAATATGAGAAACTTAGATACCACAACAAACAAATTCATGGCGATAAAATGTACCCTTCTTACCTCAAACTCATGGCTTTCAAAGCTAGTTGTTACCCAGAAAATGTGGAAGTAACGTAATATGGTGCGAAAGTTGATATAATTTCATTACTATACCACACAACGGTAAAGATAGTGAGAGGTTTAAGTAAAGAGGACGTGGAAAAATTGCAAAATTCTCAATTGAAATTATATGGAAAGTGGGGAATGGATGGCGCATTCGGCCAACAAACGACTCGACAGAAGTGGTCAGTTTCTGAAAACACGCGTTTTTTTGTTGATTCAGACGGTCCTAACCAGAATTCGGATGATGAACTGAAGCATTCGGACAAAACCGTATTTATAGCATCCATTGCTCCATTACATTTGGTAAACGATGCTGACGACATTATTTGGGAAAACAAAACGCCTTCATCAGTTCTTTACTGACGTCCGTTGTTTTTTGAATTTATCAAGGAGACGGAAGATGTCGTTAAGAGGATTTACAACCACTATAACTCGCGTTTGGATAAATTACAAACACATAGCATTAATATTGGTGATACAACATTCACGGTCTCTTTGACTTCGAATGCACGATGATCGATGGCAAAGTTTGTAGTATCCTGACAGGAGAAAGAGCATCTTCGCGTTGCAATATTTGTCATGTTGGACCATCACTGGTAAATGACCTAAAGCACGTACTTACTCTTTCACCTGATACAGAGTCCTACAAGTTCGGATTGTCAACACTGCATGCGTGGATTCGTTGTTTGTAATATCTAATCCACATTGCATATGACATGGACAACAAAGCCAGTGTCGCAAGGTCTGACGAGCAAAAGAAGTCAAGAGCTGCACGAAAAAAAAAGATTCAGACCGAACTGTCATCAAAATTGAGAATTACTGTTGATGTTGTTAAGCAAGGCTGGGGTACAACGAACACGGGTAACGTGGCACGTGCATTCTTTGAAAATGCTAAATCCGTCGCTAAAATCACACAATTAGATGAAAATCTCATTAATCGTCTACACAATGTATTACAAGTTATGACAAGCGGGAAGGCCGTAGATTGTAATGCATTCAGAGTTTACGCTTTAGATACAGCAAGATTGTGTGTCGAATTGTACCCTTGGTACAATATGCCACCAGCAGTACATAAAATCCTTATACATGGAAGCGACATTATAGAGGCACTTCCGTTACCAATTGGGCGGTATTCCGAAGAATGCCAGGAAGCAAATAACAAACATTTTCGGCAAGCTCGGTCATCATGCAGTCGAATGTTCAATCGAACGGCATCAAACGAAGATGTTCTTCATTATATGTTGATATCTTCCGATCCTTTAGTTAGTCGTAGGAGACATATAGAAAGTCGAAAAATCAAAGAATTGTCTGTTGCTGCAAAGAATATGTTGCTACTGTGAAGGCCCTCCTGTTGAGGAAATCATTGTTGAAGATAATAATCGCCTGCCGAGCCTCTGTTCGATGGCAACAAGTTTAAAACGAAATGGTTAAATTTTTCAAAAAACTTCCGCCATATTGCATCCGCCATTTTGAATTTTCAAAATACGTTATCAGATTCGTAATCAGCAACCCCAGAAACCCTTGAATAGTGTTGTCGCATAGAAAAAATAAAAAAAATAGAAATGAAATTGTGAAAATCGCGAGTTTGTTTATAGAATTGTTCATATTATGTGTTTATATCAGATGTAAACATTTTTTTTCCAAATCGGCCTGGAGGAATCTGTTAAGAATTTTATCAGCTTTAATTTAAAAATAAATTATGACATTCGACCTTTTGGTTCAACCGGAATATTAATTTTATTACGATTTTGTCCTCGATCCCTACTGCGCGCTGTGCCGCAACGTAATTAATGAACGTATGCCGTCCGATTTCGAAATTTCGGCAGTGACCCATCAATGTGCAATCTATAACGAGTATTTTAAAAAAAAATTTGTCCCGTTTGGTTGAGATTTGACCTCCCGCAAGTATTTTTGTCAGAAAAAAAAATCAAGAACTTGAGAATTGACCACTGTGCGATGCCGTAACGGAGGCGCTCGGTGTCCGTTCGAGCAACACTATTTTCGTGGGCATTGCATCACTCATCCGGACTTATTGTACCTACAAAGATAAAATTTATTTTTGACATGATCTGGCCCTATTTCCTCCGCTCATTGTAAGGAGGCAGGAGCCATTATTTAGAAAAAAGCGCAATGCCCTTTTACGAGTAACATGAATAACCTTGAAGGTTTCTCAAAAGTATGTACCTATAATATATCTTAAAACAATATTAAATAGTCTATATACAAGAAGAAATTGATATTAAGAACAGCAAGATTCGTACTGCAGATGCAAAACAAAAGTACTCTATCTGTAAGAATATTGTGCTTAGAATATTTTCCTCTTGATTTCAGAAGATTCCTCTTGAGGCCGTATATAAGAATAAAATCTTCTAAGATTTAGCGGATTCTGCTAATATTAAAATTTTTTTTTTTTGGGTGTTAATGTAACTAGTTTTATCATATAATTCTATTTACCTTCTTCTTTTAATAAAATTGTCAAGAAAAGATAATTGAGCAAAAAATGGAAACGTTTTACGTTTTGAGCAATCACTTCCACTTTTGTATTCATTTTTAATCTTTTTTTACGGCTATATTGATCCCTTAAAGAAGTACTCATAGAATCAGAACATTCAAACATATCTGTTATATTAAACATAATTATATTATATTCACATAGTGAAAATATGATAACCTAAGTTTTTCTGTTGCATGATCGTAGAAATTTCGAACCAAGCATTTTTTTTATTAGCTTATTTTTGAAATTCCGATGACTTTTATCATATAAAAATTTTCGTTCTCTGTATAATTCAATTAGAAAATCGTTGCCCTCTTTTTCTTCAATTGCAATTTTTTCAAGTACAGATACACATTCTACATCTGCAGATTTTATTGAATCTGTATTTTCAGTTTTTGTAATCGCTAAATTATCTGTATAAGTATCATACGAACAAGTATAATAATGATCTTCCATTTTCTGATTAATTTTCAATATTACTTAAACCTGAAAAGGTAAATTCTTTTTGTCAAGTAACTATTTATGTATTCAGAAAAATGTTGCGTTTATTATTAGAAAAATATTAATCATGAAAACATTAAGTGGATTTAAAAAACTGTATCATTACACAGAAAGTTAAAAATAAAATACAATTGTGTAATGTAAAAGGGCATGTAAGAGTCAAATAAATAAACAGATAAATAAACTTTATCACATATATTCAAATAAATGTAACGCACACAGATATAAATAAAACATAAGATAATTGACCAATCACGGTAGAGGCCGTAAGGCCATAACTTAAGCAGTAGCATATCCACAACGTTGATTTCCTTACTGCTTACGTCTTACTGCCTTAAGTTTTTTGTGTGCCAAGCTAGGCCCTTACGATTACGACTCAGTCGGAAACAATTGCGACCATCTTTGTGCACGGTCCCATATACTCGTAGCACTATATATAATCGATATGACAGATTTCCTAACCTCCATAGTCGTCAACTTTAACGCTGGGGAGTCGTGTGGCTCCATGCGATAGATGGTCGAATCGTGATCTGTGGATCCGAGTTCGATTCCGTCTACTGCCTATACATATACGTGATTTTTCACGGTTAAAGTGAGATGATTGTATAAGAGTGTGTAAGAGATGAATAGAGATAGTTGATAAAAGAAAATAAAAGAGATATTAAAGTGAAATAAGGAATTGAAGAAATAAAAGAGATACCAAGGTTAAGGTATAAGATTGTAAATAGATAATATATTAAGAATTTTAGAATAATATCGAGATGTCGAGGCTTTAGAGGTTTGGTGATAGAAAGTTTAAGAGAATTAAGAATTTGATTACGAGTTGATTACTCGAACTGGATTTTCATTGCGTCATATTGCCTAAGGATTAAGGGCTGAAGACGTGACTGCCATTCGGATTCGGCGTTAAACTGTAGGTCCAACTAAAAAAAAAAAACTTTAACGCCAAATACCTCGGTTCGTAGGGCAGAGCGACACTTTTTATCTGCCTTTTTTCGTTTCATGCAAAAACGCGTCGAATAAGCCTAATTTCATCGATTTCTGAGCTGGTCGAGCTATTCTGTATAATTACCTTAGTTTTACAAATTAAATTTAATATACCTTAGTTTTAACACAAAATGACGAGATTACCAATAGAATATTATAAGCAAAACAATATTCTCAACAGAGATGGAATTCGAAAATTGTCTGAGAGATGGGAAAAAGTAGTAGCCAGCGATGGACAATACTTTAATTAATCCGTTCATTCATTTTGTTTTGAAATAAATGCGTTTTTGAACACCAAAAAACGGATCGAACTAATTTGTACTCCCAATAATTTAAATAAAATAGATGCATGTAACATTTTGATTTTGTTTATTATTAATGTTTAATATTATCTTTAAAAACTTACGCGATACTATCTTTATTATTTATTTAATTCTAATGACATTTTTATTTGTAAAATAATTTTATATTAACAGCCGGCGTCAGATTAAATCTTTGTTATTATTTAAAACCAATAATAAGAGAGCATTGAACCACATTCGCTTGATTATATTAGTGATAATATGTTAATTTATTAATTTAATAAAATTAATATAATATATAAATATTTTAACAAATAATAGAATTTAATTTTTATGACCATACAATTGTTAAACAATAACAAGAAAGAAGGAAGCACAAAGCAAAGCCTATCACGATCAAAGCTAGATCACGATGCTTATTATCATTATGTGTGAATTTTATATACCGCGTATGTAGTCCTCTAATCACGTGCCGAAAATTTTTTCAGACTTACAACGCAACTCTAAATAACTACCGCGGTAATATCACTTTAGTTAAATTGACAATCAATCTAACAAATTCCGATGCTTATAGCATCTTATTAGATCTTAATAATATGTTGAAAGACATATATTAAAATTTAATATTAAATTAATGATAATTGAAATCTGTGAAAAATTACACCGGCGTATATAGTAGGCTCCCACTACATTACCTTACTGATGAGTCCAGTAGTGGAAGCCGGGACGAAACGCCAACTTGTGATATACTTCGCAATCTTATTTTTCACAG
>NW_017275684.1:239114-239716 GCF_001594065.2 Cyphomyrmex costatus
TGAAATTGTCGATAAAGATCCAACTAATAAATTGACTCAAAATTTACGTACATTACTTACAAGGTGGAAGAGCAATGGTTTTATTGATAAATTTACATATAGCAAACTGCTTACAACCGATGGTATTATTCCGAGAGCTTATGGCTTAACAAAAATACACAAAGACGGTTACCCATTGAGAGTTATTGTTTCCTCTATTAACAGTCCATTATATTACCTTTCCCTTTTCCTACACAATATAATTAATGTTAGCATTCCATCAGCTCTTAGCCATATCAAAGATAGATTCCACTTAATTAACAAATTAAGAGGTACTCATTTTGATTCTCATTATGTACTAGCTTCATTAGATGTTGTTTCGCTTTTTACAAATATTCCTTTTAATTTAGTTATGGATGGCATAGATAAAAGATAGTGTCACATTTCTCCTAAGACTAATATTCCTAAAAATGAATTTATTATTGCTGTTAGCCTTGTCTTAAATTCAACTTTTTTCACTTTTAATAGTAAATTTTACAAACAAGTTTTTGGTACTCCAATGGGCTCACCACTTTCACCAATATTAGCAGATATTGTAATGCAGGACTTGGAAGAACAAGCTA
>NW_017275684.1:239993-249351 GCF_001594065.2 Cyphomyrmex costatus
TTAAACAATTCCTATCCTCTTTCTCTTATATTTTCTACGATTGAACAAAGAATTAAATATTATATACATAATAAACAGATCATACAGAATTTTCATGTGAAAGATAAATATTTCACAATTCCTTACGTTAAATCCATATCTGAAAGTTTCCTTCCTATTTCTAGCATGTTTCAATGTAAATTAGCCTATTCAATTTTTAACACCTTAAAAAGTTTTATTAAAAGAGGTAAAGATAAATTAGAACATTTTTCTAATAACAATGTGATTTATAAGATTACCTGTGATGATTGTGAAGTCAGTTATGTTGGTCAAACAAAAAGAAAATTGAGTACCAGACTAAAAGAACATATGTCTGACATTAGAAAAAGGACAGGCTCTCCTTCTGTCATTACTGACCATCGTATCAACTTTGATCACAATTTTAAATGGAATGATGTCCAAATTTTAGACATTGAATCTTCTTACAATAAGAGATTGGTGTCCGAAATGATACACATTAAAAGGCAAAAACAGGGTCTTAATAAACAAAATGATACAGAATCTTTACCAGAAACTTATTCTCAGATTATAAACTCTCTCTCTCCTTCGTAAATTTCCTTACCTTCTTCACTTTTATTCCGACTTTATTTTACCCCTTCCAGATTTTCCCCTTATTTCCATTTGTTAGTTCCTTTGTACTTGAGATGTTCGGTTATTCTGATTTTAAATTATTTAGTGTCAATATCTTAAATGGTCTCTCTTCGCATTGTTCTAATTATTAACTAATCATAACACAGCCACACAAAAAAAAAATTTTGTTTCGGTCTGGGTATCTCACTATGTATACTGTATGTTTTTTGGGTCGCTGAATCCGAATCCGAGGTCGGTTTAACCCCAGCACGTCAGGGTTTGGCCATAACCTCAAAAAAAAAACTCCAAAATCAACTAAAAAATTTTTCTTCGACTTGGGGGTTTCGCTGCATATACTGTATGTTTTTGGAATCGCTGAATCCGAATCCGGTCGGTTTAACCCCAACAAGTCAGTTTTTTGGACCATCACCTCAAAAAATGACTCCAAAATCAATTAAAACTGTTAAACCCGATAATCCCAAACTTTATTATTTTTAATTTTAAACCTAAAACCAACTCCCTGCATCGTAACGCACTTTCTCCATGTGTCTGCCATGACGGCATGACAGCCGGATAACGGACTCGCTCCGTTGCTCGCCGTCACCGCGAGAAGGTGCCCTGGATGCAGACACACGGAAAAGGAAACTGTTGCGAATATGACGTTATGTAACTGTAATTTTATGAACGGTACTGTTTCTGTATTTTCATTACGTTATATGGTTATTGGGTGATAAAGTTATAGAGTTAGAGGTTTATAGCGTTATCGGGTTATGAGTTCAGTTGAAAAATCGATGTGTTACCAGGTTTTAGGTTTACAATTAAAAATAATAAAGTTTAGGATTATCGGGTTTAACAGTTTTAATTGATTTTGGAGTCTTTTTTGAGGTTATGGTCCAAAAAACTGACTTGTTGGGGTTAAACCGACCTCGGATTCGGATTCAGCGATCCCAAAAACATACAGTATATGCAGCGAAACCCCCAAGTCGAAGAAAAATTTTTTAGTTGATTTTGGAGTCTTTTTTTGAGGTTATGGCTAAACCCTGACAAGCTGGGGTTAAACCGACTTCGGATTCGGATTCAGCGACTCCAAAAACATATATTAAATACAGCCAAACACCCAAGTCGAAGAAAAAAATTTTTTAGTTGATTTTGGAGTGTTTTTTGAGGTTATGGCCAAACCCTGACGTGCTGGGGTTAAACCGACCTCGGATTCGAATTCAGCGACCCAAAAAACATACAGTATACATAGTGAGATACCCAGGCCGAAACAAAATTTTTTTTTGTGTGGCTGTGTAATTGTACTTTAATAAAATTACAAGGTAATTGATTATAATTTAATTTAATTGATACTAAATTAATAAAATGATGTGATGTAAGTACAATATGTTGTAATTTTACATTATATTCATTTCAATTTATTGCCTTGAGAATTGACTCTTTTTACTGATTGATAATTGACTCTTATACTATTTTCATTTCTTTATTTTTTTGTATTTATCACTGACACTGCATTATTACTTGACTATTTGATTTAGAAATGTGGAGTAATTTCATTAACTAATTCGATGATTGCGTTGTTTGATGGACTCTTTCCAATGTGCGCCGATATGATTGAGTATCCAATTGCGAGTGAGATTAAACACTCACATCAGAAGATTTATGTACATATTTTTCGTTTTTTTGTCAATATTTTATACATTTTTTCGCTTTTTTAATTTTATAATTACCATAGTTTTGTAAATTGTTAATGATTTTGCGACTTTTTTAACATTGAAAATGACCTAATAAAGGTCGAAACGTCTGTTTTTAAATTTTATTAAACTTTATATTTATTTTTAACTAATGACATATTATATTTACTAAGACCTTTATATTTTAACGAATGTTGGCTCGTAGCCCTGTTTCTTTTAATTATTTATTTATATTACAAATGAATTGAAGATTTGAAGGACTCTTTTATATAACAATAACACAGGCCCACAAAAAAAAAGTGGTGTGTTCTTTGACCAACCCTACATATCCTTATGTATTTTTCGATGCTGAATCCGAATTTGAAGTCAAAATATGGGGTTCGTGGACTGTTTGAAGAGAAAAACGCAAAAAACCACGATTTTTGGGGTTTTTTTAAAGTTTTCTCGAGATTAAAAAAAAACAAAGGATGGTACGGCAAATTTGACTCCATATTTGGATTCTACGGATCAAAATACATGGAAAACCATATGGTAAATATTTTTTTTTGAAAAATTTCAACCCCTGGTACAGCCTTGAAAAGTCTCAAAACTCTCTGAAAAGCTGTAATTCGGCACAAACGTAGTAAAATAAGATCGTAACTTTATTTATACAAATTATAAGTGCTAAAAACACTATTCCGGAGGTTTTTGAGATCGCTGAAGATGAAGTCAAGGCCAAATTTACAACTTGGTTCCCCTATAAAACTTATCGTTTTTTTTAATTGCTCAGAAATGACCAATTCTGAGACTATATAAAATAAGATATGATCTATTTAACTTCAGCTTTGAATTATATCTCAAGTTTACAACCCCCAAGCACACAACCCATAGCCCATAACCCCAAAGCCTACAAATCCCAAACCCACAACCTTAGACGTTTGGAATTGGTGAGTTTTAAACGATGTTGTAATGTGGCTTAGAGTTTTATGGGTTTGGTATTTTTAAGTGGATTTAGAATTTATAGAGTTATAGTTTGTCTGCTTGAGAGGGTTATAAAGAGTTTTTTTTTTCAATCTTAGATATTAGGGATTTCTAAGTTTGGGATTGGATGTGTTTTTGTCTGTTTCATTTTCTCTTTCATTAATCTCATTAGTTGAACTTTCATCTACGTGAAGTGCATTTTATTCTGTTGTAAAGCTGTCTCGAGACCTGTCATCTTGCACTTCTTCTAAAAATATCTTTTTTGGAAGTTCGATGCTTTTAGCAGGAAGATAAACATTTTTCTCTTACTATGTATATATACCTTTTTTTATGAAACATAAATACCGTTTTTGCTTTCTGGTTGTTTCTATGTAGTTAGTGTTGAAAACTTCAGTTAATATAAAATAAGGAACTAAATTTATAAAATGCTTAAATCCCAAACTTAGAAATTCCTAATATCTAAGATTGAAAAAAAAACTCTTTATAACCCTCTCAAGCAGACAAACTATAACTCTATAAATTCTAAATCCACTTAAAAATACCAAACCCATAAAACTCTAAGCCACATTTCAACATCGTTTAAAACTCACCAATTCCAAACGTCTAAGGTTGTGGGTTTGGGATTTGTAGGCTTTGGGGTTATGAGCTATGGGTTGTGTGCTTGGGGGTTGTAAACTTGAGATATAATTCAAAGCTGAAGTTAAATAGATCATATCTTATTTTATATAGTCTCAGAATTGGTCATTTCTGAGCAATTAAAAAAAACGATAAGTTTTATAGGGGAACCAAGTTGTAAATTTGGCCTTGACTTCATCTTCAGCGATCTCAAAAACCTCCGGAATAGTGTTTTTAGCACTTATAATTTGTATAAATAAAGTTACGATCTTATTTTACTACGTTTGTGCCGAATTACAGCTTTTCAGAGAGTTTTGAGACTTTTCAAGGCTGTACCAGGGGTTGAAATTTTTCAAAAAAAAATATTTACCATATGGTTTTCCATGTATTTTGATCCGTAGAATCCAAATATGGAGTCAAATTTGCCGTACCATCCTTTGTTTTTTTTTAATCTCGAGAAAACTTTAAAAAAACCCCAAAAATCGTGGTTTTTTGCGTTTTTCTCTTCAAACAGTCCACGAACCCCATATTTTGACTTCAAATTCGGATTCAGCATCGAAAAATACATAAGGATATGTAGGGTTGGTCAAAAGAACACACCACTTTTTTTTTGTGGGCCTGTGTAATTAACGCGTTAAATAGGGCGAATAAGAGTCAAATTACAATTTAAAATCTAAATCTGTTAATTTATTCTAATATTATATATTGCGAAGAATATCACGTAATGTTTGACCGAAATCCTTCGGCGCGCAAATATTTAAGGGGGGGGGGGAATATTTCAGATGATTAGAGTTGCGTTGCAAGACTGAAACCCTTTCGGCGCGCAAAAATTAGGTAGTGGGGACATTTATAAATCAGATTATTAGAGTTGCGTTGCAAGTCCGACAATTGTTCGGCGCGCAATTTGGGGGGACTATATATATTAATAGAACGTTATTTCCTACTTTGGAAAAATATTGCGAGGAATATCACTACGTCGACTCGCCATCAGAGGTCTATCGATATTCGCAAATTCTCGCAAGTACTAAGACACGCGTATATCACTTTATATAGAATCTCGATTTAATAACTTATCAAGGTGTATAAGGTAGGCTTCCACTACAATGCCTTACTGATGAGTCCAGTAGTGGAAGCCGGGACGAAACCAAACATTACGTGATATTCTTCGCAATATATAATATTAGAATAAATTAACAGATTTAGATTTTAAATTGTAATTTGACTCTTATTCGCCCTATTTAACGTGTTAATTATTATTTATATTATTTTTCACAGATTTAGATTTAGATTTATCTTTACTTCAACGTTACATCGTTAAAATGTAATATATGTCTTTCAACATATTATTAAGATCCAACAAGATGCTATAAGCATCAAAAATTGTTAGATTGCTCGTCAATTTAACTAAGTGATATTACTGCGGTAGTAAGTATGTATGCGTCAATGCTGAAAAACTATCAGCGTCGCGATTTATGGGGGGATATTACTACATACGCAGTATATAAAATTCACACAATTATAATAAGCACTGTGATCCAGCTTTGACCGTAAATGGCTTTCTTCTTCCAATTTATTATTGTTTATCAATTATACGGTCTTAAAAAATATTCTAGTTTATTTATATTATTATTCAGTACTTGAATCATTTAATTCCTACCATACAAAATAAATTTTACAGTTGAACATAGAGAGGATGGTTTTGTGGATTTTCTGAACGTTATCCTAAAAATAGGAGAAGAATTTATCACATGTGACATTTATAAAAAACCAACCAATTCTGGAAAATATTTAAATTATAAGTCGAACTACCCTTTACCAGGTATGTAAATATGAAACCGGAATTTTTTTATAGAAAATACACGTTTATTGCATGAAAATGATAAAAAATATTTTATTCGAAGTATTGCCCATTGCTAGCTATAAATTTTTCCCACCTGTCTGACAATTTGTGGATGCCACGCCAAAAAAATTGTTGTTCTTTTGAGCCAAACCAATCATCTAGCCAATTTCGTATATCTTCGTAAGAAGTGAAACGCTGCCGAGTCCGTGTCCCATCGATGCGAATAAGTAGTAATCGGACAGAGCCAAATCTGGTGAGTAAGCTGCGAAAGTTTTTTCCAACCAAACGCCTCAATCGTTTCCTTGACCAGTTTTACTGTGTGTGATGGTGCATTTTCATGAAGCAAAATCACTTCGTGTTGCCTTTTTTGATATTTCGGTCGTTTTTCACGCTTGATTCAAATTAATCATTTGTTGTCTGTAGCGTTCAGTATTAACGGTTTCGCCAGGTTTTATCAGTTCATAATAGATCATACCTTTCTGATCCCACCAAACAGAGCATTGTCTTCCGTCCACAGCGATTTGGCCTTGCAGTCGATGTCGATGGTTCGCCTGGAGTTATCCATGATCTTTTACGCTTAGGATTCTCAAAATATATCCAAAATAAAATAAAATAAACATGAAAATGGTATTGTAAGAGTCAAAAGAAAAGAAAATTAACAACAAATTAATACATATATTCTAAATTAATGAACTTATAAAATTAACCTAAATATAACATTAAATAACAGGTGTTAATTACATAACTAGTTTCGACCACCAAATCTGATCCTCTTCAGATGGAACACTTGACGTTGAAATATAAAAAATTATAGAAAAACATCAATACATAAGTAAATCTTGTGCGTAGTTAAATATATAACTAAAAAACAATTGAATGAACGTATATTAATTAAAGGATTGTACCAATGTATTCATATAGGGAGTTCATTATGCATTACCGTTTGAAAAGGACACTTCCAATAGATTTAATTGAGAAATTTAATCAATGACCATAATAATTTAAAAATCTGGGAGGTATATACACTAGTTCTATTCAAATTTTTTTATATTTTAGTAGTTATGCACCCCCGAAAAATGGACTTTGGTGGCTCAGGATAAGAGACTTGTAGTATCTTTTTATTAATGTTTTAAATTAAAAATAACTCATAGTTCTTTTAACAAGGCTGGAGACACTATCGCATCTCCTGATACTAAACGTGTCTTATTTCGAACGAAGTTTGATCAATATTTTGTACAGAACATGGAGGGTTTGAGCCAATTTCATCTGAAAAACATATTCTTACCTTTCTGTGATTTGCTGGACATCAAAGTGCGAGCTTTAGAGATGTTGCTGACAGATTCAATATCTCTCTTAGTACCCTTGAATCGATGTTACGAAGGGTCACACAGTTTTTATACGAAATGAGAAATAATGTTATTCGGTATCCTACTGAGGAAGAGAAGCAAAGAACACAAATACACTATTTCGAAAATAAAGGATTTCCGGGAGTAATTGGTAATAATCTGAATTTTATTTTATGATGTATTTAATATGAACACCGACGAGATACTATTAAAGACGATCAGTTTTTATGAAAATTTGCATGACTATTAAAATTGAAGTGATTGAAAGTATGAAACTAATAATATAATATTATGTAATTTCATAATTTATTAATTTTATAAACATATATGTTTAAAACTTAATGTAAGGATAAATATATCGGCACGCATGTAAGACGAGTAAGAAAGTATGTAAGCCGAGTAGGAATGTATAGAAGGATCGGGAAAGTTCGGGAGGGAAATATGTATATCCGAAAACTATGTAATGACTCGCGAATTTGGACAGTCCATTCCGAAACGTCGTCGTAGATTGACAAATAAAGATTGCTCTTGAAAGACACTGAAATACCGAGTTCTTTATTCTCCTCGGATCGTGTAACACAGCTAACAGTTCAGAAGTGAGATTGACAATTCACGGGGCCATAAAGTAATTAGAACTTAGTGATTTATGAATTTATGCATTTACGAACTGAGGAATTTAGAAATTTACGTTAAACGAAAGCGAGTGTATCCAGACAGAGAATTGATTGGATTTGAAAAGGTGACGGAGTGTGAGGAGCGGAAATGGAAAAAGTAAGCAAACTGATAATCGTGCAATTAAAAACAATTCTAAGAGATCATAAATTGCCGACTACGGGCGCGAAGGCGGAGCTGGTCGCGCGAGTTACGTCGGCGAATCCGACGGGTGAATGGATGGCGGAGGTGGACGAATTGCGGGAATTATCGCAAGAAGATGAGGAAGATTTTACGGAGGATGAGGATGTCACATCGCGGGGGCGTTCGGAGCGGGGCGAGCGGAACAAAATTCTTTTGCGAGATTTGGAGTGGAAACGAAGAGAGAAGGCATTAATAGAGAGAGAGCTCGAGATCTCTCGACGAGAAATAGAAATATTCAGGGGCTCTCAAAGGTCGGTGACAGGCAGCTCACAATCAGACAATGGTAGGCCGTCAATAAATATTAGAGCGGTGAGTGACCTTCTGGGCGAATTTAACGGAACAGATCGGGATTTCGGCGAATGGAAAAAATAAGTCAGATTATTGTGTCAGACTTATGAACTTGATACTAACATAAGGCTAAGATTCTTATTGGTTCAAGGTTGAAAGGTAGAGCAGTACGGTGGTTTCACTCAAGACCACGGAATCTCGAAATAACATTGGAGGAATTAATGAACGAAATGAGAATCGCTTTTGATTGTCGACCGAGCAGAGTGGAGCGCCAGAGGAAATTTGAAGTCAGAACGTGGAATGCAGGAGAGGCGTTTACTGATTATTATCACGAAAAACTGATATTGGCTAATCAGGTACCGATAGATGATAATGATTTAATAGAATATTTGATTGATGGCATAGGAGATGTCGCGTTGCGAAATCAGGCACGCATTCAGCGTTACGAGACGACCGGAGCATTGTTGAAAGCATTTAGAGGGGTCACGATACGACAGGAGACGAGGGATCGTACAAAGCGGAGTTCTACGGGAGAAAAATGGAAAGCAGCGCGGAAACCATTTAACAAATCGGAGAATGAAGCAACGAAACTACAGAGTGAACGACAAGAGACAGAAGTAAGATGCTACAACTGCAATCAGGTGGGACATATTTCACGAGAATGTCAACGGCCTAAGCGGGAAAGAGGGACGTGCTATAACTGTGGCGAAAGGGGACACACTTTTAATAATTGCCCGAAGAAGGATAAACAGCAGGTGACAAATATATATGACGATCCGACGGCGGAGGGAGATTTCAGAAAAAATGCCATTTTTGAGATAGCCGGTTCGGATGTTAGACAAGTTTTATGTTTAGACACTTTATTAGATACAGGAAGCCCGGTTAGTTTTGTAAAAGAGAGATTTGTTATTAAAACGAGTATTGATTCGATAAATGCACTCCACTCGCACCTCCCCCTCCCCTCGCCACCCACCCCCGCCATCCCTCTCTTTCGCCGTAATTCACTCTTTATCGTTATAACAACTTTTTGACATTCTCTCTTATCCTTCACTCGCACCTCCACCATCTTCGGCCCACCGGACCTCCTCCATCCGTCCCTCCCTCTCCTCCACCAACCACTCCCACCGCCCCTCTCTTTCGCCATAATTCACTCT
>NW_017275684.1:251210-253791 GCF_001594065.2 Cyphomyrmex costatus
CGCGTTAATCATCGATATAGGCAATAAATAAAGTACGCAAAAGTCGCTGTCTCCGAAGTGAGTTTATTTTCGATTATTATCAATGTCGCTGTCTCCGAAGTGAGTTTATTTTCGATTATTATCAATGTTATACAAGAATGGTGTTTAGAAAGCTGCGTTGTTACGTCTGCGATGGAAGATTTGCGCCTCGTCTAATGACCCGAATTGACGGAGATGACAATGCTGCCAAAAGAGAAATTGCGATCAATCGACGAGATGGATTTCAAAGACCGGCATTAGAAGTAACTGATTTGACAAAAATATGCACCAACTGTAATCAATCGATTCGTAATGAAATTGTTGCTATCGAGGAAGATCCTGCCTGTTTAAGACTAAATGTTTTAACACAGACGCGAAATAGCACTTGCCTTATATGTGATAGAACTGATAATTTGAACGTATTATCAATCGAATGTAAAGTGAATGTTTTTATATCACACAATATTTTCATTCCACAAAACACCAAGTCTTGTCAACATCATTTGAATGTCGAAGGTATGCTTCTTGGGCCGCTTGTCCAAGGTTTACGTTTCATCAACAGGCCATATGTAATCAGAGGTCTTTATCTTCAAGCCTTCTTACAAGGACTTCGTAATGTGACAAATCAACCAAGAAAATTCGATGAAAATAATCTTTCAGATAGTGAATTTCAATGTCTATGTCCTATAAACAAACAACAGTTCGCAGAATTGTTCACTTTTTGTGATACAGTACCTTGTACTGGTGGTTACAGGTATGTACATAAAAAGGACCTTCTTATGTTCTTATGTAAAATGCGCCAGGGTCTATCGGATGAGTTCCTCAGAATTATATTTCAGTACCCGAGTAGGCGAGCAACGAGTATGGCTGTTGCTACAGTGCGACAGTCTTTAATGCTTCGTTTTGTACCACAGAATATAGGATTCGACGCTATAACCAGACAAGATTATATCGATAGACATGTGACTGATTTTGACAATATCTTATATAATGCAGAACCACAAACCCGTAGAGTAATTACATGCATTGATGGTACGTATATGTATATACAGAAAAGTAGCAATTTTAGAGCTCTTCGGCAGTCATATTGCGTTCACAAAGGTCGGCACTTAGTTAAACCAGTACTGATAGTTGCTCCTGATGGATACATTTTAGATATCCAGGGACCGTACTTTTCGGATAGTCGCAATAATGATGCTGCGATACTACAGAATGAAGCAGATGCTGATCGGATGTTAAGATGGTTCCAAGAAGATGATATTGTCATTGTTGATAGAGGATACAGGGATGCCATTGACCTTCTAAGGCGTTTGGGCATCACATGGAAAATGCCAGCGCTTCTTCCACGAAATCAATGTCAACTCAGTACCGATGAAGCGAACGAGTCCCGTCTTGTGACAAAGCAAAGGTGGATTGTCGAAGCGAGAAACGGACACCTGAAGTTAATTTTCAAATTCCTACAGCAGACAATATCGATGCATCATGTTCCTAATCTTGGTGATTTTTGTAGAATAGCAGGTGCTATCATAAATAGATACCATCCCACTATCGAAATGGAAGGAGCTGATGCCGAAAAAGCTTATGAAATGCTTGAGAAAGCTAAAGAACCGAACATAGTACAAGCTCTAGTTGAGGTTGAAAATCTGAAGACCAGGAACGCTCAACGGTGGGTACCGATAAATGATGCACAATTAGTAGACTTTCCAATGTTAGATATTGAATACCTAAAGATGTTAACCGTTGGCATTTATCAAATAAAACTAGCACCCGCATACGTGCAGGATAACGTACAACGAAATGACGATGAACAATTCCATATTGACATGCTACGGGACGCAAACCGTCTGCCACAACCGGGATTACTGAGAGTGAGAATTTATTCTAGGTTTCGCAATGCAGCGAAATATCAACTTTGGATTACGTATAGACCCAACGATGATAACGAGGTAGACGATGGCATGGACGGAAACATGAATGAGGAAGTTTCACCAATATTAGGTTATTATTGTACCTGTAAGTCTGGTACTCGTACACTTGGTACTTGTGCACACATAAGCAGCATTTTGTGGTATTTGGGTTATGCTAGATACCAGGAAAACATTCACTACCCATCAACCAGACTCATCCAAACCGTCGCTGATGCAGGCAACCGACCACTTCCAAGAAATGATCATATGCCTTAAGTTTAAGTTCTAAACATACGCTAAGATTAATAACTCTTAATAAAGATTAATAACAGCGACTTTTGCGTACTTTATTTATTGCCTATATCGATGACTAACGCGTGCGCGCGCGCATTTATGCGGGATTCTTAAAAGGTTGTCACACAAAATACCAATCCACGGACACACAACGAAACCGAGAATGTTTATATTTCGGCTGCAGCTTTAAGACCTAATTACCCATTATTCTATTCTTTCGATTCGAATATCTCGGAAACTAGCCATTATTGGTCCTTCAACCTATGAGAACATTTGATCAGGACCATTTTATCTACATCATATTCAAATTTCAGCCAAATCGACTGGGATCTATTTCCCATATGTTTTGTCCGAGGTCCTTT
>NW_017275684.1:254621-272741 GCF_001594065.2 Cyphomyrmex costatus
TAACGAAGTGAATACACAGAATTATGTAGAAATGTAGAATTTTTCTTCTTTAATTTTTAATTCTCTCTCTGCCAATAAATGGTTAAAGCGAATATTTAAATTAATCATTATCGAAACACTGTTACATTTTGTAGCACTTTGTGAACCAACTGACAAACAACATACATGATAACTATGATAGTTATACTTGATATTAATATTGTGGAGACAGATAAGGATTCTGTTAGATGTTTAGATGTAAATTCAAAAATGTCATATAGCATTCAGAATCAATTCAAACAATTATTTGAAAAGAATTATGTCGAGCTATAAAGACCAAAAGAATCGAAAGTTCAGATGGAATTAAAATTAGTATTAAAAGATCAACAACCATTTCATTGTACACCGCGTATAATATCATATAGCGAAAGAGAAAAATTGCGAGAAATTTTGGATCGTTTACTTGAGAAGGGACGCATTAGGCCGAGTATGTCGGAATACGCATCACCTATAGTCTTACCGAGAAAGAAAAACGGGGAAATACGGATGTGTGTGGATTTCAGAATCTTAAACAAAGCATTAGCGCGAGACAATTATCCGATTCCATTAATTGAAGATCAATTAGAAGTTTTGAATGGAAAGAAATATTTTAGTTTAATAGATTTGAAGGACGGATTTCACCATGTTAAAGTGTCAGAAAATTCTGTTAAATATACGTCGTTTGTTACACCATTAGGTCAATTCGAATGGCGAAGGATGCCATTTGGACTGAAAACCGCACCATCTACGTTTCAAAGATTTATAAATCAAGTATTGTCTGATTTTATTAGAGCGGGAGATATTGTGGTATATATGGATGATATACTTGTTGCGACAACCACATTAGATTATCATTTGCAAGTTTTGGAGCGTCTATTTCGAGTGATGGTCGACAACGTCTTGGAAATAAGGCTAGATAAATGTAGATTTTTATATACGGAAATCGAATATCTTGGATATTTGATAAATGAAAACGGTATAAAACCTACAGTTGCTGGGATTAACGCAGTTACTACTTTTCCGGTTCCTAAAAACAAGCGTGAAGTACAACGGTTTCTTGGATTGTGTTCATATTTTAGAAAATTTGTTCAAGACTATACTGTGATTTCGAAGCCGTTGTCTGACCTGGTCAAAGAGAATGCTACTTTTAAATTTGGAGAAGCGGAAATTAAGACTTATGAAATGTTAAAAAACAAACTTAGTGAGGCACCGATTCTATCAATATATAGTCCAAAAGACGAAACTGAGTTGCACTGCGATGCAAGCGCGGTGGGGTATGGTGCAATTTTGATGCAAAGAAAATCAGATCGAAAGTTCCACCCGGTATTTTATTTTTCAAAGAGAGCTACCGAAACCGAAGCGAAATATCATAGTTATGAATTGGAAACTCTTGCAATAATTTACGCACTTAGGCGCTTTAGAGTTTATCTACAAAATGTGAAATTTAAAATTGTAACCGATTGTAATTCTTTAGCCATGACTTTGAAAAAGAAAGAAATTAATCCTAGAATTGCGAGATGGGCGTTAGAATTATTAAGTTATGATTATGAAGTAGAACACAGACCTGGGACGCGAATGAAACATGTTAATGCGCTTAGTAGAACAGTGGGAATTGTAGAAGAGAATCCTTTCGAATGGGATCTTATACTTAGTCAAGGGCAGGACCCAAAAATTACTGAGATTAAAAATCAGCTCGAAGAATCTGAAAATAAAATTTTTGAATTACGTAATGAACTTGTGTATAGAAAAAAAGAAGGGAAATTACTATTTTACGTTCCAGAAATAATGGAAAAAAATGTTATTTTTAAATATCATGACGAGATGGGACATTTTGGTAAGGAAAAAACTAGTCAGGCAATTTTACAAAATTATTGGTTTCCAAAACTTCGAGAAAAGGTAGAGATTCACATAAAAAATTGTTTGAAATGCATTGCTTATACGCCAAAAACAGGAAAAATGGAAGGATTCTTAAATACTATTCCCAAAGGAACGATTCCATTCGCTACAGTTCATGTTGATCTTCGCTACAGTTCATGTTGATTTGTAGGCCCAATAGAGAATTCTGTTAAACGACATATTCTGGTAGTAATTGATGCTTTTACGAAATTTGTAAAATTATATGCAGTGAAAACAACATCTAGCAAAGAAGCCATAAATAATTTGGAGCAATATTTTCAAAGTTATAGTCGACCATTAGCGATTGTATTAGATCGAGGAACGTGTTTTACGTCGAACGAATTTAGTAAATTTTTGCAAGAGAGAAATATAAAGCATATATATCAAAGTGGCTACGGGCTCACCTCAAGCTAACGGTCAAGTGGAACGTATTAACGGTCAAGTGGAACGTATTAATAAAAGAGTTTTAATTCCGATGTTAGGAAAATTAGTCAGCGATCCAAGATTTTGGCATAAAGTGTTACCAGAAATAGAATATGCGTTGAATAATTCCGTTAGTAAAACTACTGGATACACGCCTAGTCAACTATTATTCGGGGTAGAACAGCGTGGGAAAATTATTGATAGTCTCAAAGAGCATTTACAAGCTGCAGAGGAGACAAGACGTGTAGATATTAGTGAGATTAGAAATGAGGCTGCCGGGAAAACTCAGAGAAATCAAAATTATAATAAAATGATATTTGACAAAAAGCGAAAGCCTGCTCTTGAGTACAAAGAAGGGGATTTAGTCATGATAAGGAATTTCGACAGTAGTAAAGGAGTATCTAAGAAATTAATACCGAATTTTAAAGGACCGTATTGCATCAAGCGAGCGTTGCGTAATAATCGTTATGTAATTGCGGATAATGATGGATTTTTAAATGCTCGACGACCATATCAAGGAGTATGGGAAGCATGTAATATGCGACCGTGGTTGAAAAACAAATAATAATTAAGTGAATGTACGAGTATACATGTGCGCGAATACTAGTGAATTTGAATTGTAATAAATGTCTTGTAGAATTAGAGTTGTTTTACTTCTCAGCTTGGCGTTAGCCGAGGACGGCCTTAGGTCAGGAATAGCCGAACTGTAAGGATAAATATATCAGCACGCATGTAAGACGAGTAAGAAAGTATGTAAGCCGAGTAGGAATGTATAGAAGGATCGGGAAAGTTCGGGAGGGAAATATGTATATCCGAAGACTGTGTAATGACTCGCGAATTTGGACAGTCCGTTCCGAACCATCGTCGTAGATTGACAAATAAAGATTGCTCTTGAAAGACACTGAAATACCGAGTTCTTTATTCTCCTCGGATCGTGTAACACAGCTAACATTAATAAATACTCGATCTTTATTTAAAACTCTGATTTGCCCATAGCCAGTCGTTTTTAATAGTTTTTTTTATCGGTGATACAATTGTACGATATATAATATTTATACAAAGAAAAAACGTTTATTGTTAATTTAAAAAAAAAATCGTTTTTGTAATTTAGTAATATTAACTCTATTAATGTATTTCTGTTGCAGGATCCATCGATGGTTCACATATCCGTATCGACAAACCTTCTGAAGATTCTGTGGCCTACATCAACAGAAAGCATTATTTTTCTGTACACATGCAGGGGACAGTTAATGAGCAGAAAAAGTTTTTAAACGTATTTGTAGGATACCCTGGCTCAGTGCATGATGCAAGGGTGTTTGCAAATTCTAGTTTTGCCGAAGACTTACCAGCAATTTGTCAAGGTATAAACGTATTACATTTATCACCAGCTACTGTATAATCGTGTTTTGGTCAAATATTTTAGATCAAAACACGATTATACAGTAGCTGTGGTGATAAATAGTTTCTTATTCGATTCAATTAAAATACGTATAATTTACCGTGTACATTTACTCAATTTTAGATGTTAATTTCAGATATACTTTTATTTCACAGATGGAAGCATATTTCTTGAAGACGCTGCATACCCATGCCTTCCTCAATTAATTACTCCATATCGGGATAATGGACACTTGACGCAGGCCCAAAGAAATTTTAATCGCATACACAGTCAGTACAGAATCTCCGTAGAATATGGATTTGGTGAACTAAAACAGCGTTTTAGACAGTTATATTTTCTCAAACTGAGGAATATGGAATTCATCGTTAAATTCATTCTGGTTTGCTGCGTTCTTCACAATTTGGCTGACTTAGATGATCTGCAATATGTTGAAGAACTAGAAGATAACGAATATGCTGATATAAATGCACAAGCATTATACCATGACCTGGCAGCAGATGAAGATCAAGATCAAATTGATCATCGACATGGTCGTGATCTTAGAGACGAACTATGTCGTCAGTTATTTCAAAAGCAACTGAACGAATGAAAAATATATTTTAGACAATCTTGTATAACTAATATAGAAAAACATGTTATGCTAAAATATAAAGGGTTTTATTTTTCCTTAAATAAAATATTTTAAGTTTCAAGTGTTAGTAATACTGCTTTTTACTGTGTAACAATATATAATAATATTGTTTTTTCCTGTGTAAAACAATATGTTGATAATACTACTTTTTACTATGTATTATAACTAAAAAAAATTTGATAAACTTAAAATAATTTAAACATCAAATAAACATTTCAAACAAAATCAACTTATCGTTTAAACTTTATATGTATGAACTTATTAAAGAATCACAACTTTCTTTGTTAAATACGATCAATATTTTCAGTCTTATAATTCTTCATCTGATGATTCTTTTTCCGTTAGATATATTCTTTCTGCCATTTTCTCTAGTATCTGAAGTTGCTTTTGCAGGAAGATATTCCGTTCTTTTTGTAATTCATTACATTTTTGAAGCTCTGTCAACATTTTTGTGCGTACATCTTGTTTAACATCGAAAAAAGCATTCTCTTTCGAGAATAGTACATATTGATTCCTTGACCGATTGTAGAGTAAGCGCTAATTTGCCATCTCGCACTTTTGCTTTCGTATTTGTTAAAGATGAACAGTTCCTAATTGTCGTGAATGATTCATCGCTATTTACCGATGATGGTATGTTGCTAACTGTTGATAACGGCGAAAGAGGTGAGCATGCTTCGATAAAAGACTGTTCTTCATTTTCATTCCTATAACAAAAAACATTAACTACTACTTATCTAAAGAAATTAATACTACTTATCTGAAGAATTAATTAATTTTTTTAAAGCAATTTTTTACCTTATAGCACTTAATGTCACCGTTTTGAAAAATTACAATGTAAAAGTAACAACAAAATAACTTTCAATACATTATTATTACTTACTCAGACAAAGTTTGACTAACTTTTTGCAAAATGTCTTGCTGAGAAATAATTTCTTTACGGCCAACTACAAAAGGTGGCATTCCACTATGACTTTTTCCAAATATGCTTATCATTTCTCTGTAAAGACAGATATGTATTCCATTAATTACTCATTAAATACATATGATACTGTAGAAATAATAAGAGGAAATAAAAATATTGAATGAGTAACTTGATTAACTATTAGTTATAAATATTCAGTTAAAAAATATCATATTTACAATAAAATCTGTAGCATGTGATGCATGTTTTTTTGCTAATTGTTTCGACAAATTAATAGAAATTTTACGTTCTATGTAATGCAGTTCTAATAATATACTAAAACGCAGGCAATCCAGTAGAAAAAAAGTATCATGTGCCACAGTCTTTAGATACACAAAACAGAAGGTAAATTAAAAACTTACTTTTCATATGAAAGAGGTTTCATGTCCTTTCCAGAGCTGTTTTTTCCCTTAGTCCTTGAAATATACTTGTCCCATTTTTTCTTTAACAATTTAAATTTATTTTTCATGTGATTTTTAGAAGCATTCACATAACCTCTTTTTTTAAATGACTGCTATTGCTTGAATGGCCTCTTTACTTTGATATATCTTTTTCTTCAATTTTTCCTCATGTTGTTCATACTCTGTGAAAAACAACATTATCATCTTATAGTCCCAAATAAAATGGCCATTAAAAACAGCATTTTCGTTTTCATTATCTGAATTTATAATCGAAAAATCCAACGAAGGCACAATTGCAGGCATATGCTGCATAGAGCTTGTAGTAGAATTAGAGTTTGTTGAAGGACTCTCATTATGGGTTACAGTCTGGAATTTGGAAGAACTTGACTTATGTAAAAAATCCAGTGGTACACTTGTGGTAAGGTACTGTGTCGAGTTTGTTGTAGGAGTTACAACAGAAGCAAGAATTTGAGACCTAATTTATTTTAATCATCGTTTTAGGTATTGTTTTTATAGATGTAATTTTAGAGCTGAAGAACTAACACTTGTGGGATGTGCCATTATAATTTCCTGATTGCAGGATAAATTATCATTGATTTCTTTTGTTGCAGACTATTTTTAAAAAATATAGACAATATTAATACAGTACAGTATTCAGACAACTATTTAATTACATATAAATAAGAAAAATGTAACTAAAGTATTATGAGGATAAAGTACTATGAATACTCAAGAATGCAATCTTATTGCTCACCGATTTTGATGAAATTAGGCTTTGATACATTTTCACAAAAAAAGGGAACTGCTGAAAAAGTCGAAATATTAATTTATTAACCATTAATTTATTAACCAGGTTAGGAAATCTGTTCACAGCAAAAATCTAACACATTCTCAATTATTACGCATGCTCGCGTTATTATGCCCCAACAGCACCACCTTCTGAGATGAGGCAAATAGAGTGTGATCTAAATTGTTCCATGGAATACGCTCTAACGCGA
Source organism: Cyphomyrmex costatus (assembly GCF_001594065.2). Classification (NCBI taxonomy): domain Eukaryota; kingdom Metazoa; phylum Arthropoda; class Insecta; order Hymenoptera; family Formicidae; genus Cyphomyrmex; species Cyphomyrmex costatus. The sequence continues at coordinate 261,349 of NW_017275684.1, forward strand.
CGCGAACATCTAGTCACCATACTGGTTCCGGTGACATGAACACCCAAAAAAAAAAATTCTTCCGATAAGCGGGGAATTCCTTTTAACATTTATTCTAAGCAGAAAATCTTAAATGAATCAGGCGCGTGTATTTATAACACGTATTCGTCTATAAAAATGAGGATACATGAGCTACGATCAAAAATAAATTCCTCTGTAGAAAATTACATTATAATAATCCGAATAGTCTTTTAAAATAAGAGGATATACAAGATACTTCTTGTATTTCCTCTTATTTCAAAGTTATCATAATAGTTAGGAGAAGATTCTTCTATTATTAAGAGGGATATTATTAATCCAATTTTAAATCCACACAACCCGTAATGGTTAAACGAAATTCCTCTACTTTGAAGAGTATCCTCTCGAGGTCATATATAAATGGAAAATCCGCTGATATTAACACGGAACCGCTAAACGGCAGAATATTTTTTTTTGGGTGAACGTATTGGAGCGCGAGGAGCATGTTGGGGCGTACGACGCAAACAAACCTTGTATCTTCTGTGACTTCTATTTGCCATAAGTGTTTGACTAAAAGTTACATCGCGAAAGTATGTCGCTCTAGTACATAACAAATCACGAAAAATTGAAAAATCACGCGAGCGCAGAACAGTCAAATAATCAAACAGTCACTAAACCTAATAGCATCAAAATCCACTCGCTCCCAGCGATCGGTAAGCGTCGATATGATAGCGTCCATGTTCGATAATTCTGTAACTTTTCAATACGATACAGGGTCAGATATTACAATTATCGATAAGAAAGACTGGATGTATAGTTCGCCGAAACTCGTTCCGAGCGTCACCGTTGAACACGTCGGCGGTAGAGAGCTCGACGTTATCGGCAGATTTTACTGCACGATTCGTGCTCTCGATCGTATGGGTAATATTTACATGACGTCGCGTGACAATGTAAACCTATTCGGGCTAAACGTCATTGATAGCCTTAATCTTTGGTTCGTGCCGTTAGTAAAATTGCATCAAACTACCTCCGTATCTTGTGCACAAAACGTCTGTGCATCGTTGGTATCTGAAAATGTATTTATCTATTTCGAACACCCTACGAACAGCTCGCGCACTCCTCAGGTACAGTCAATCGCGAAGTCGCGTCAGATCACAACGTGTACCTTGATAACGTCCTCCATCGTTTTCCGAAACTATTCGCTGAAGAATTAAGGTACCTTTTCATGTTGACGTTTGACGCTCATTTTCAGCGTCAAAACAAATCACGTGATAAGAATTGACGAATAGCAAGTACTAATTTTAATCACGTGATCTATTTTGACGCTAAAAATGAGCGTCAAGCGTCAGTATGAAATGGTACCTTTAGACACGTGTTGCGATTTCAAGGCAAAGTTCGATCTTGCAAGTGACGCTCGTCCGGTGCAAACGCCATGTCGCCCGATCCCATTCGTCATGGAAGATCCACTCGCTGAGGAACTGTCTCGTCTCCAACGGTATTAAAGGACGTGTGGAAACCTCAAACTGGTCATTGCCGATCGTCATCGCGAAAAAAAGGAACGGGAAACTTCATCTGTGCGTCGATTTCTTAACAGAAGTCAATAATGCGATCATGGACAACAAGCACGCGCTGTCTACAATAGAAAACGTCATGTCAAAGCTGAATGATCAAAGCGTGGTGGTTGTTACTTCAGCTTATTGGACCTCAGTAACGCGTCCTTCCAATCAGAAATTGACGAAGCTCATCGCGACATTACAACCATTACAATACCGAAGGGGCTTTTCAGATTTAAACGTCTATTTTTCATAATTAAAACCGCCCCAGTTATCTTTCAACAGGCTATGGATCTTCTGGACACTCTCCAATCTCCGTGAAATGTATGCATATTTGGACGACATTGTAGTCCTAGGCTCCTCTCAACAAGAACACAATGTCCGCCTGCACGGTACTTTACAACGTCTGCAAGTGGATGGAAACTCAGAGTCGATAAATGCCGTTTCGCCTTGAAAGAAATCAACTATCTATCTATGGAATGGATCATAAACTCATAAGATCTAGAGGCCACCAGTGCCATAGCCAACATGCCGAAACCTACCTACCTCCGTCTCAGAGATGCAAAGTTTCCTAGGTATGGTGAGTCACTACGGGAAATTTATTCCTCATCTACACCAGTTAAAGCATCCGTTAGAAGAACTCACTCGCAAAAATCGCCCTTAGATTTGGAATCAACCTCACAACTTATTCGAACAAATTAAGAAAGTTATGCTGAGCTCTCTTCTACTGGAACATTACGATTCTTCAAAAACTCTGGTTGCGCTTTCGCTATCGGTATCGGCGTCGTTTTCTTGCAACGCGATTCCAACGGTCATCAACACGCTGCGCTGTCTTTCATATGGTTCAAAGTCTCACTGATGCCCAGTGGAATTGCTCCCAGCTGAAAAAGTAAGTGCTCGCTCTCGTTTCAGCCGTAGAACAGTTCCACAAGTTTGTCTGGGGTAGAAAGTTTATATTGCAAACCGACAGCATTTATATTGCGGTAATTGCTTACACCGAAAAAATTGTATTCTTAACTTAAGAATATCCCACTTACGTATAGTATGTTTTCCTCTAAAATAAGCGCTGAGATGATCCTCTTAATTTAAGAGGATAATCATCTAAAAATTAGTATATTCTTAAAATGAGAATATAGGGTGTCCCATTTTAAACGATAACCTCAAATATCTCCTGAACGATACAAACACGTGCAAACACGTGCCTACGTGAAAATTTCGTCCGCGTGGACGCCACCGTGAATATCCAGACTGAGCGTGAAAACAAATGCATGTGAATTGCTTATTGTTCTCAACTGTGATTGGTTAATTTGCTTACTGATTACGTTTACGGCCTTACGTTTTTCTATGTGCCATGGGCTTAAGGGACTCAAACCAACCACTGCAGCCCGGCTTAAACGATGAGCAATAAATACGTTTGCTTGGGTATGACTTCAAGATTGAATGTATATGCACTCAAATTTTTAGCCAAGCAGACGCACGCTCACTTAATTGATAACTTCCGTTACGACACGTCGAAGAATTACAAGTATATCCGTGATGTCGAGTCGAAGCTTTTTCAGATAAAGAATCTCTCAGTCGATTTTTTCGACAAAGAACTCCAAGATAAACTCAAATTAGCATCCAAGGAATGCCCCCTCTTACGCTCTGTTCTTCTAGCTGTCAAACAGAGCTGAAAAGCTAAAGTAAATCCAGAACCTTACAAGAGACAAGCAGATGATTTAAGTACCGTTGATGATACGCTACTCCTCGGCGACAAAGTTGTCATCCCTGAGGAGCATAGACCGATGATCCTAGTCGCTCTTCACAAAAGTCACCCAGGAATTTGTAGAACCAAACAACTCGCTCGTGAATATGTATTGGCTTAAAATGGCAGAAGACATCTAATGTCTTCTTTATTTACCAGTGCTACCCTTGCGCTGTGAACCAAAAACTTTCTGTAAAAGTATTTCGTGAATCCATGGCCTACACCTACATGCCCGATGGAACGTGTACATTTAGACTACGCTGACCCAATGGATGGACAGTATTTGCTTATCTTCGTGGACGCTTTCTAAATTCATCGACGTCGCAATCATGACTATAATATCAGCTAATCGTACTGTCGACCTTTGTCGAGATTTCTTGGATTTCTGGATACCGTAAAGAGAGTAATCGCTAAGGATCCATCAAATTGGAAACAGCAATTGTACGATTTTCTATACAGTTATCGCTATCTTTTGCTCAAATGCTTTCGAGCTGATCTCTGAAGATGATTCAGCTAATCTCTTTTTCGGATGCCGTATGAACTCTCCGTTTATTAAATGACTTCCGAAACAGAACACTCCAAATCCAGCTTCAGTGGACTATCAGCTAAGCAACAAGCAATGACGAAGCAATTTTCGAGACCGTGTGATGATATTAACCCGTAAGAACAAAAGGGAACAAAGTATCATTACCAAGATCACATTAAATACCAACTATTCGGTACGCCTCGATGAATGACGGCAAGATCATCGACCGACATATTAACCACATCTGGAAAGGCGGGTCCCTCTCTTCCGAGCCCCATAAGGACCAAGATGACGGTTGGACATTTTATCAGCACTAGCCGCCAAAGACTATTCAGCGAAACATTCCTCTCTATTCAGAGGTAGATCTCTTATCAGAAGCCTCTTTTATATCTCCTGTTACTGCCGACCAAGGTTCGGAACAATGCACAGTGGGCCAGGATCCTCAAAAAGTGGCCAAAATTACGAAACAATTTTTATTTTTATTTTTATTTTAAACTTCTCTCTTCGTAAATTGCACCATTTTAGAATGTTTCTAACAACTTGAGAACTTATAAAGGAATAATTTTCCATGCCTTACGATAATTTATTGTTAGTTTTAACAATAGAACTAGCACAAGACAGAGCGCGCGCTACGCGCGCGCCACTTATTCATCTATTATTAATAAAACTGCGCGCGCTACGCGCGCGCCCCTTTGACACGTATGACTCGCCTGAACTCGCCGCGCACTCGATCGCCGACTTCGACCACCAATCACGAACGCGGAAAAGGGTCAACAATACGAGCGATACATTTCGATCGAAAACGCAAACTTCTCGCGTTTACATGACTTTTTTTTATATAGGATATGAATATGCGCAAAAGTGCGCAGGTTTTTATTAAAGTAGACATCTCAAGTTAACAAATGGTATTTTTAGTTTATTTTTAGCTGGTGGAGACACGGGGAGACATTAAACGCAAGATACTACCTTACTGAAAAATATATTTTTTTTAAATTTAGATGTGTTAGAATAAAAATTATGCATTGCCTAAAATTGTTTCCAGCTTTTTTTCATAGATTAATGTGTACTTAAAACATATAAGAAGATTATAATAAATTTTTAAGAATTAACTTCTAAAATATTCATTTTTGTATAATTCAATTTGTACATATAATCTTCGAGATTTTTCAGTTTCGGTATTAGTAATACATATAATAAGAGTCATAAAACTCTCAATATTTCTTGTACGGGTGCTTTAAGGTATCTAGATTTGAAAAGAAAACTATTTAATCATTTAAAAACTCATTGGTTTTTGCCCATTTTTTGTCGATCCTGGCCCACTGTGCAATGTTCAGACTAATCAACCGACTTCGAGTAGGCCCGATCGAAACCGAATGGCTCCTAGAAGACTTGTACCTTGTACTGAACGTTAACCAAAAGTTTTCACAATGATTATTTCCTTGAGGAGAAAGCTGTTGGGTACATCGGCCTGACGGCCCACAGATGTCGGTGTCGCGACACACCTTGTGGCCTCTTAGGTTTTCAGCAAGGGCCAACGTTCGCTTACTGCAGCGTTTCGCCTCGACCCCCCACTACTAGACTCGTCAGTAAGGCATCGTAATGGGAGTCTGCCTTAGATCGAGGTGCTATATGAAGGGACTTCGCGTGTCTCTAATACTTGTGAGAATTGGCGCGAGTCCCGTTAGATCTTTGGTGGCGGTCGCCACAGCACTCCACCTCAACGAGGACATTAGGTCTTGCGTCTGAATGATAAGTTGTCAGGGAGCGCGGTGCGGATTAGTGTTGCTCGATGCTGCTCGTTGCTGCTCGTTGTGGCTCGTTGCTGCTCGTTGCTGCTCGCCACAGATGTGGGCGGTGGCGATCCGAGCGTGTACGATTATGCGTGTGCGCGTTGCGTGTTCATATCATGTCGGGCACTGGTATACAGGGTGATTCAGAACGACCCCGTGTTCTTGCAAAGACGTGTTCCTGATTGAATTCTGAGACGATTTTTCCTTTACCAAAATTTTATCTGACGCTTACTTTTTGAATTATTAAAACATAAAGTTAGCTAATTACGTTCCGCGAACAGAAGGTAAGCAGGGGCGGCACACTCACCGTCCGACGCGAACGAACACGAGGGGCACTCATTGCGATCAAGGACATAGAGTTATTCTTTAATTTAAATTAATTTTTTTTCACGACACACACTCCCCCCCCCCCCTCTCTCTCTCTCTCTCTCTCTCTCTCTCTCTTTGTGGTGAGTAGACGTTACAGACGTGTATTATTTTGCTCCGCATTTTCATTACTTTTCTCAATAAGTATTTATTCTCCGGGGCGAGAAACTCTTTTCAGAAGGTGCAACAGTCGTGGACAACCTTACCAGCATAAAATTTTTGGTAAACATCAACTGTGAAGTCCACGGTGTGCCTTTTTGGAATCTGATAATTTTCTTGGTGGTTTTCATCGAGCATTAGTCAACGGCATACCTTAAATCGACCACAGGTTGCGCATGCTCGCCGAAGTGACGTGATTGAAGATGTCAGCCGCCTGCCTCGACTGCTGCCTGTCATTGCGGTCGAGCTGAGTTGATTTGCGCCATCAGGGTACGTCCACAGCAGATGCCGAAAACTAAAACCACCGGTAAATCCGACAATAGCGCAGCTGATAGCGTAATTTGCGCAAAGTGCTATAAGCGCGTTATTAACTTTGTCAAATGTTCCGTGTGCGACAAATGTTTTCATGAATCTTGCGCTCGTCTTTACGTACGCGGAAAATCGGAGCTCGTATGTTGTGTGCGATCCCTGTCATATCTCCCTCCCCTGTGCGTCCCCGCCGCGACCACTGTAGATACGTGCGTATCCCTACCCGCGAGTTTCTCTTCTTCCTCTCCTTCCAATTCATCCCATACTCGTCAGCCGGTACTAGCTCCGTCTCGACTATCTACAGCTATCTCTGTACTACCCGTCGTGCATATTGCGTGTATACCTGCGATGCTAGACATGCATAATTCGAATGAGCCGTTCGCGCGTGTACTTGCAGCTATTAATGATCTGAGAAGTGAGTTGAAAAGTGATATTGCAGAAGTTCATAATGATACCGCTACCATACGCCAAGATTTGGCTATTCTTTCAGCAGCTGTGCAGCAAAACACAATTATATACAATGAGTTAAAAGCTGACGTTGCTTTTATGAAACAATCTAATGCTCTTGCTCGGCCTACAGCCGATTTAATCATAAACGGCATTCCGGGCAGTTGCTCGATGCCGTATCAGGATACTATCCGCCGTGTCCTTGAACACCTAAAACTGCCTGGACTGTACACAGACATATTAAGCGTCCAAAAAATAGAATTCAAACCCCCGTCAACGTCATACTCGACTGCTGTCGGGCAGATTCCTACGATGCGTTACTTCGCCATTAAGGTTCACTTTAAATCTGTCGAAGATCGGAATTTTGTTGTCAATGCGAAGCGGAAGTTGGGGAAAATAACACTATAGGAAATATTTCCAGAACTGTCGGATGAGAGCAATGCCGATAAAGTTATCTATGTAAACGAGTTCCTGCCCTCATTCACTTATAAGTTACTGAAAAAAGCCAAAGTTGCGGCAAAAAATGCTGGTTACAGGCGCTTGTGGGCCAGTAATGGTTATGTTTTTGTTCGAAAAGATGGAGGCTTCGAGGAAATTCTAATTGCGACCGAGCTAGATTTAAACAAAATAGTCTGACTACAACCGTGTAATACACTAACTAATGTCTCCACATGTGATTCGTCTTTCGTAAAAATTTCGTGTGTAAATGTAAACTCGCTTCGTGCTCATCTACACGATGTTGAAATTGAGCTTTCAGACTGCTCAACCCACATACTAGCTGTTACGGAAACTTGGCTTACGCCAGACATTGATTCCTCCTGTGTAGAAATCTTAAATTATAATTTTGTGCAAAATGACCGCGCAATCCGAGTAGATGAGCAATCGCGTTTCGTCCAAGGTGGGGGTGTTGCATGTTACCTCCATAAATCGCTAACTTACTCTAACTGGAATGCTCATCTAATTTAAGCGTAAACCTGCCTGTACCTCTCTAGAGTACCTCTTCCTCGATGTAAAATCGTCTGCACATAATTTACTATTTATTATCATGTATCGACGGCCAGAGGGCCAGCTTTTCGCTGATCTTCTTATTAAACAAAAATAGAACAAATAAATTTTTATTAAACTTGTAACGACCTAACTTTCGAATGCGCGGGTGCAGCTCGTCGGACCATACGTCGCAGGATTCGAAAGAGGTTCGATCAGTGGGAGAGTGCAAGTAAGATCTCAGATATAAGAATATTAAAACAAAGTGTTGATTTATTTAACGAGAAATGAGTGTTATATACAGTATGATTTTATGGTGATAAAAATGATGTACGTGTTCGGAGTGTGCGTGTGTATAGTAGCGGATATTGCGGCGAACGTCTTACAAGTTAAATGTGCGTGTGTTTACAATATTGTGCACGGCATGACAGACGTTGGCAATCGGACTGTGTGTGTTTGTATGTGTGTGTGCGTCGACGTTCGGTGTCAGCATACGTGTGTTCGCTTGTAACGGAGATATTCTCCTTGTGACGCGAGACTGAAACGAGCCGTTTAAAGGCCGGCCTGTATTTACTTTGCTTTTTTTCTGGATCGTTTGCCTAGACGGCAAACGATCTAGAAAAAATTAAGAGCGCGAGGTGCACGCGGTTGGTCGCGGCTTATGTCTTTTTACGCGGAAGATGACCAACGACCGAGAACACTCGGTAGAGGCGGAGAACACTCCACCCCGGGCTATAGTTGGTCGATCGTAGCGGCAGAATACGTGATGAATATTCACGGCTCGGGTTGACGGCCGAGAACCCTCGGCGGAGGCAGAGCACCCTCTACCCCGGGCGTCAATTCGGAGTCGAAAACCCGCACCGGGTTGGCTGTCGGGAACTCCCGACAGAGATAGGGTAATCTCTATCCCTTTTTCTCGCCTGGCGGTGCTAGAAGGAATGCTTATTTCGCGAGCTATCGAGAAACCTCGATCGGGCTAGAGCACTCTCTAACTCGGTTTTCTTGTCGCTGGTAAACTATACTGGATTTCGGAGATAAGATTCGGATCGGAGCTGGAAGCGGAATGTGTCTATTTTTCGCGAGCGTGACGTTTTATGTTGAAACATTCGTCGCGCTCGTATTATTCCGGCTCGCCTCGCGCTTTCCCGTCGCTTCGACGTTTCACGGCGTCTGAAAGCGTCGAGTGGTGGGGAACTCCGCGCGTTGAGCGAGTTCGGCGGGACTCGGCGGGACTCGGCGGTCCTCGGTATCGGTTGCTGTCGCTTGTCCCTGTGAATTATGCTTTATTAATTTGTTGGGCGCTATGCGCCCTTACCGCTGCACCGCGTGGCGGTGCAACGGCGTCCGACCGGTTATAAATGCCGTGGACGATGCGTGGGGGGGTGCATCGTCACAAACTAAATTTGTATATTTCAACTTATAAAAATATTGTTATTTCTGGTGATTTAAATTGTAATCTTCTTGTCAATAATTTTGAATCAAATCACCTAAAAAATATTATTAGCGATTACTCATTGTTTTCAGTACCCTTTGGTCCTACTCACTACGCAGGCCTCTCGCATTCTCAATTAGACGTCATTATAGTTGATTCTCATAACAAGATTAAACACCTTTGCAAATCTTCCTCACCTTTCGCTGCTGGTCATTGTCTTATCACTATCCACTACCAGTTTAACAACCTAAACCGTATTCCACAAACTACTACCTACCGTGACTTCACTAATTGCGATTACCCTGCCTTAACTCATGATCTCATTGCGCAACTACGTCTTAAACTGCCTAACTTACTGACACCTGACTTAGATTATCCTATATCTAATCTAGAATCGAATAAACTTGCAGCTAGTCTTACCGCATTTTATGACTCAGTATCGGCTGAACTTGCATGCGCCGTTTGTTACCAAGCGAATCTTAAAACGCTCTATTCCCTGGCTTACGCCTGGACTGCGATTTAGAATAAAAGAACGTGATAAATTGTTTACGCGTGCCAAGCGGACACGAGATCAGCTACTTATGGAGCATTATAGAAAGTTGCGTCGTGAAATAAAATATGTAATCAAAATGGAAAAAAATCGATACTTGGCTGACTTAGTGCTTCAACAAACAAGTTCGAGTAAATTATGGTCCTGTCTCCGGAATTTAGGATTAGCTAGTAAGTCATCACAAACCGCTCTTCAGCACTTTTCATCTACTACTCTTAATAGACATTTCGCCCATGTGTACATCCTCAGTACATCCGTCATGTGATGTTGCAACACTCAATAGTATACTACTCCGGCCGCTACCTCACTCATATCCATTATTTACCTTTTCCTTCCTTAATCATAATGATGTTCTTAACAAGCTAAATCATATTTTAAATAAATCACGGGGGTTAAGCCCAGATCATCTTTGTTTAGCGCATTTAAAATCTGTTCCCAGTTATAACTCCGTACTTGACTACCATCTTTAATCTCTTATTATCAACTGGCACTTTTCCATCCATCTGGAAGTCATCTTATATCATACTACATAAGAAAACCGCTAACCCCATAAGTCCAGCAGACACACGCCCAATAGCTAATCCACCTCATCTTTCCAAAGTCATCGATTCTCTTGTTACCCAGCAAATTACCAAATTCCTTGAGAACAATCAACTACTTCATCCTAAGCAATGCGGATTTCGTAAATTTCATAGCACGCAAACAGCCTTGCTACACCTAATAGATGATGCCGACAGGGTATGGATAGGGGCTGCGTTACAATCCTGGTACTGTTCGATTTTTCGAAAGCTTTTGATTCCCTTAGTCATACGGTAATATTAACCAGCCTGCGAGACATAGGTTTCGCTAAGATGGATGCACTCGTTCTTGACAGGTCGTTCCCACTCGATAATTGGACTCGATGGTCAAACATCAGAGCCAGAGTACACAACATCGGGTGTACCTCATGGGTCGAGCCTGGGCTCTTATTTATCATCGTAATTAACACCCTATTTTCTAGGCTTCGGTTCTGTCGCGGTACTACTATTATATTTGCTGACGACACTCAATTCTACCTTTCAACACCGATTAGTCGTTTAAGCGTAACCATACAGCAAATTAACATGGACATCTCCGAGCTGGTGAAATGGTCCCATGATTATGGCCTCACATTAAATACTCGAAAAACCCAAGCTATCATCCTTGGGTCATCGCAAAATCTTTCCAACATCAAAAATCTTACCATACCTCAAATCACTGTTGGGACGGATGTAATACCTTACTCCAATGAAGTTAAAGACTTAGGACTAATTATTTCATCAGACCTTACCTGGAATCGACACGTTAATAGCATATCAACTAAAGTTCATCATGCGCTTCATAACCTAAAGTTCCGTGGTTCTTTCCTCCCACCATCTATAAAGCTTACTCTCGTTAACTCACTAGTCATACCTCATCTTGATTACGCTACTCTCGTCATCGCAGACTTATCTGCATAAGTAGTAATGCTAGGTATATACCAAACCGTTTAGAAATGACCACGGCTGGTATAGCCAA
>NW_017275685.1:0-650 GCF_001594065.2 Cyphomyrmex costatus
CAACGTTAAAATGTGTATATTAACTTTTAGATGAATTTAGTAGATTATTATATAATAGAAACTACTATTTGAGTTTAATCTCAACGCTTTGTAGCAGTTCGATAATTGTGCCAGTCGACGCACTTCGTGGGAACATACGTTATAGAAACAAACACTATTTTGTGAAAAAAACTTGTCAATTTTATTTTTAACATATATATGAAACAAACAATTACTTAACAATTGAAACACTACATAAAAGGTTTGTGACGCTAACGTTTAAACTTGACAAAAAACTTCGTAATGCAAGGATAATACTTCGGGAGAATCGGACATACCGTGGCCGCAACATTGGTATTTATGGAAATAATGTTAAAATATATGTCTTTATAGCATTGTCCACCAAAATTGATATTGATACAAAACTAAATGAAGAATCATTTTATAAAGAGTGAATAAATTTCTTTCCATGCATAGAAACGAGGGTTAGTCGATGTTATGTCCGGGTTAGCGAGGAGGAACGCTTCGGACGCGGTGTGAAATCGTTCGTTGGAAAAGAGATTATTCGGCAGGTAATCATGGTAAGCAATGTTTTAATTAAATGAGAACTTCGATCAGCGAGAAAGAAAGACTACGGACCGAGCGGAAACGCGCATCTACTCCTACTCAAT
>NW_017275686.1:0-2437 GCF_001594065.2 Cyphomyrmex costatus
ATATTTAACATTACAAAAAATGCGTGATATCTCAACAAAATTACCTTTTTAAAAAAAAGGAAAGAAGGCGCCAAGTGTGTTAGCCTCACAAAATAAAATGAAATCTATTTGGCTGCTTTCCAGCTACGACACAAGTAGACACTGTGTAACACAGTGAATCATTGCATCCTTGTTGTTTGCCTACGTTAAACGAGGATGAAACGATTCTCTGTGTTACACAGTGTCTGATTCTGTCCTTGCTGGAAAGCACCCTTTATTATAGATTGCGCCAATTGTGAAAGGAATATGTTTTCTTGTCACATATATAACATATATACTTTATTTCAAAAAGTAAAAGTACAAAAAACTTGGCGCTGCTAGACCTCAAATATACAATAATAAGATGGTTATTAAATAATTCCGAATATGAAAAATAATAAAAAATTAATAGAAAAAGAAATAAGGACTCGTTATATAAAAATAAACAATATGAAGAGTCAAGGGCGATATAAAAAAAAATAATAAGGTCTCTCTCTCTCTCTCTACTCTCTCTCTCTCTCTCTCTCTCTCTCTCTCTCTCTCCCTCTCTCTCTAGCAGCGCCAAGTTTTTTGTACTTTTACTTTTTGAAATAAAGTATATATGTTATATATGTGGAAAATTAAGAATTTGGTTCCAGTTGAAATAGAAACCGAAGATGGAATATATAAGGTGGACGCAAATATGAAATTAACTATGGTTGACGGAAAAGTATGCCAGGCACTTACGAAAACTCCATCTGCTGCAACATGTTATATATGCGGTGCTCAACCAAGCCAAATGAATAACCTAAGCATAGTTCAAAATAAGCCCAAAAATAATAAAAACTATGAATTTGGTCTTTCAACTTTGCATGCATGGATCCGCTTCATGGAGTGTATTCTTCACATTTCTTATCGTTTAAACTTTTGTAAAACTGCAGCTACTACTCAAATACAAAAAGAACAGAAAAAGAATGCGAAAAATCTAGTGTCTCATGGATTTAAAGAAAGAATGGGCTTAATAATTGATAAACCGAAACATGGACATGGATCATCCAATGACGGTAATACAGCGCGTCGTTTTTTCTCTGATCCCGAAGCAACATCAGAAATAACAGGAATAGATAAAAGATTAATTGTAAGATTCAGTGTTATTTTACAAGCGTTAGCTTGCGGAAGGCCAGTAGACACGTCTAAATTTCAAGTATTTGCTCTTGAAACTGCACAATTGTATGTGAGTCTTTATCCATGGTATTACATACCCGTTACAGTTCATAAAATACTTTTACACGGGAGTGATGTTATTCAACATTTTCATCTTGCGATTGGACAATTTTCGGAGGAAGCTGCAGAAGCTCGGAATAAAGATTTTAAATGTTTCCGTCTTTACAATACAAGAAAATGTTCCCGTTTATTAACAAACGAAGATATTATGCACAAGCTCCTAATTTCTTCCGATCCAGTCATAAATTTTCATAGGAGACTATGGATCAAAAAAATTAAAAATATTGATCCTGAAGCCGAAAATTTATTAAAATAGGAGTAACTGTGAGTAACTGAGTCCGAAAATCCTTATGTAATGTAATTTAGTGCAATAATAACTTTAATTCAAATAATTCAACTCCTGGTTAACAGTAATTTCTAGATAATTATTAATATTGCACATTTTAAGGGACCTTTTTTAAAAATCTAACTCCACAGTTTTCTTTGGCATTTATTTACGATTAATTTAAAAAAAAAAATTATCTCGATCGGTTAAGAATTACGGTCTGTAGCGATTTTTGAACAGTAAATTCTTGATTTTCCCCCCTGTTCGACGGCGGAACCGGCAAGCTCAGCCACTAATTGTAAGAGGTAGAGGGGGCGGTTCGTGTGAGCAGGAAAGGTTCGAGGAACGAGAGAGAGAACACAATAATTACACTCAGAATTAATATAAAACAAATACAACATTTATTTAAATAAATAATCAACGACATCTCGGAAGAACGCAATCGGGGTAGCAACTTACTTTACTAACAGCGCGTTACAACAGTCGTGCGCGCGAATCGTCGAGCCTTCTATTCGCGGTATCCGGTGAGTTATTCAATAGAAATTGCGATTTCTCCGGCTAACAAGGGGACCCTCAGGGGAGGTGTTTTTTAAAAAAATTAATACTTCGCCAAAATGTTGTACATGGCACACCATTATGTGTGGCAAAGCAGCACGATGCACTTCTCAAGCGTTTTCGAGAAAAACGCGTTAGAAATTTTCCGTATAATGCACTCTCAATGGTAGCGCGCTAGGGTACAATTTCACTTTAACCGTGTTTAAGTCCCTGAATCTATTTTCTTTTGCATTTTTTTACTTTCTACAGTATATTATGTTATAAAAAATTTAAAAAATTATAAAATTATTATTATTATTATTATTAAATTTTTAATTTAAGAGCAAAACGTTTTTT
>NW_017275686.1:2879-7322 GCF_001594065.2 Cyphomyrmex costatus
TTATACACTGAGAAAAAGAAATTGTTAACTCAACTAAATTAGCGGTCACGGGCTGTCAAGCAAATATTTTGTTAATTCAAAAATAGGTCCTGTCGAAATAAATAAGTCATTGTTCAATGTACTACTGCGTATTTGACTCAAATACATTAATATTTCGACTAACAAAATATTTGCTTGACAGCCCGTGACCGCCAATTTAGTTGAGTCAACAATTTTTTTTCTCAGTGCATTGAGAGTGCATTATACGGAAAATTTCTAACGCGTTTTTCTCGAAAACGCTTGAGAAGTGCATTGTGCTGCTTTGCCACACATAATGGTGTGCCATGTACAACATTTTGGCGAAGTATTAATTTTTTTAAAAAACATCTCCCCTGAGGGTCCCCTTGTAAGATCATTGCTCTTATTCTAGCAAAAACAGAAAACTCTAATTCGATGACCTTACTCGAGAGCATCAACAAGTACACAATTACGGACATGATATTTAATCGACGGCAGGAATACATTCATTCTCGCAACTTAGTTTAATGCCGGGCTCGATCCAATACCCATTTCGCGAAGGTCGTCGAGGCTTCTCCTCGCAGTAACAAAAAAACGGATCGACAGTGTCCATGGCTTTCCCGGCTACAACCCTCGCTCTCGTTCTATCGAGTACGGAAAATTCTATTCGACATTATTCGTCCGATCTAGACGCGATGACGAAAACAGTTACACAACATCGAATTACGATACGCGATGACTTGGTGGCGACCTGACGGCGAGCGTTACTCGACCGTACGCGATAATTCTCTAAACGATTCGAGCGAGTCGCACGCGGCATCCTATAATCGTTATTCGTAGCTGCCTTTATTACAGGCGATATGTGACCAACAAGCTCTCGGCACGTGCGCTCCACTCGAGCTCGCGACGTAACGGATTAGCGGCTTCACAACCAGCAACGCTTGTCTCACCGATATCCTCTGACAATGAGTCTCCTTGGTTGTTCTCCGTCTAGCCGGTAACCTCGATATCCGCGGTATTCTCTCCTTACTTCTCCATAGTTCGGATCCTGCTCCCTCTTACAGAAGCATCGTGCCTCGGCTCGTGGTCGCCACGCAAGTGAGGTCCTTTGTTTCGGCAGGGAGCACGCAGGCCGCGCCGTAATATCAAGGTCTGTCATCCTCGCATCCCATTGGCCGCTAACTGTCTCGCGCGGCCCCGCGAATCGCGTGGGCTCGCGGTTGCCTCGCGGCTTCGTACGGCTCGGCGCGAAATCTGAGTCTGTCGCATCGCCGCCCGTTTCCTTTTCTCTAATTGTAGTTCCTCGCCCTCGCGGACTCTCTGGATCTAAACTTCGGGAGATTCTCCTCACATCTCGCATGCTCTCACTGGTCTCTGCAAAAGTGATCGGCATGAAGAGAGCGCAAATAGAGGACGCACACACAGAATGACAGTAATTATACGACCTGCGTTTCCCTGCCTCCGAAAGTATTCCGCTCGTCGCCTCCGACAATCTTCTTCTCAGTTCTTCTTCTGCTCCGGCAATCGGGTGAGACAGCTCGATACAATCTTCCAAATATAGCCACCGATCCGCACGTCTATCGCTAATAAGAACACTCGCAAAAGAAGAATATCATAAAATAAATACAATAATTTTCCGTAAACTTCGCGGCGCTCGACCGCGCTCGCACGCAAATACGCTCGCCCTCCCCTGAGCCGGGAGAGGGCAGGATCCGTAAGTTTGTATTTGTCGACAAAGTGACGGACGAAAAACGTCATGTCACAATACATATAAGTAAAACAGATTACAATTTGCATATTACAGTTTTCTAAAAAATTTCTGCAATATGTTATTCTTAGTGCACAAAATATAAAAGTCGGTTATTGAGATTTGATTTGAAATTTATTTAATTTATACTAGCCCGTGCAATGAAAAATAATTGCTTGTAATTCCAGAGTATTCGGAATAAAATTATTGTTTCATATTGTTTTTAAATGTTATTCATAGGCGCTATTTGGACTGATGAGGCAACAATGGTTCTTCTCAGCCTTTATGAAGCCAATAAGCATATGTTGGATCATCCTAAAAAGAAATCCAAAATTTGGATAGTAATATCGGATGGCCTAAAAAATTTCGAAATCCAGATATGATAAAGGAACGACTTTTTCTAAACAAAATAAAATAATATGAATAATAATAAGGGCAATGAGCCAAATATAAAACGCAAGAAAAATATATCAAATTAAGTATAATATAATATTTAAACGTTAATACAGACGTTTCGACTCCGATCGGGTCATCATCAATGTAACAAAAATAAATAAATTATAAAATTTCTGTGTCGATAATCATGTCAGGATATTGTTCGCATATTGAAATTGTAGTCCATTTTGCAAAAGTCAATCCAATACAATAAAATCAATCTAATAAAAATTTATATAATTTGTCATCAGAATCTTAAATAGTACGTTGAACAAGTGTTAAGCGATAGTTACCTTATTAAAAATTATGTAATAACTAATGTCAATAATGTAAAAATCCATATTGTGAAATATGCAATATTGTCAATGGTAAATTGTTATAACAGTTCAGATGTAATCCAAATTACAGCTTTATCGACTTAATTACGTTACTGTCAAGAAACGCAATGAAGAAATACATTCTTAATAAGAGGCAAAAACCAACTGAGAATAGTCTAAGAGGTAGAGAAGGACTGTATCATATTTGTGTACATATCGGACAATGACTCCGTATCGTTTTGTTTATTTATGCCATGTGTCTTTTTTTTAATATAAATCATTTCGGATATCAACCTCTTTTTGTAGGAAGATTCCACATCTAATACTTCCACATTATTCCAATTAAAATTATGATTATTGTCTATTCGATGGTTAGTAACAACAGATGGAGACTTTGATAATTTATTAATATCCGAAATGTGTTCATTAAGTTTAGTTTTTAATTGCCTCTTAGTCTGCCCAACATAACTAGCATCACAATCATTATACGAAATTTTATATACAACATTACGGTTTTGAGTATGTTCCAGTTTGTCTTTACCTCTCTTAATATAACTTTTAAGTGTATTAGGAATAGTGTACGCGGGTTTGCAGTTGACAGAATTAGCAATAGGTGCAAATTTTTCTGAAATTGATTTTACAAAAGGAACAGTAAAAAACTTTTTGAGACCAACATTATTATTAACGGAATTTGTGTTGTTTAAATGAAATTTTAATCTATTATTAACAGTCGAAAATATAAAATCCAAGGGGTATCCATTTTTTAAAAAATTATTAATCGCGTCAATCAAATTGTTCCGTTGAAACCTAGGATGACAATAAAGAATTATCTTATCAACAACCCCATACACTACTCCTCTCTTATGACACAAAGGATGTTGGGAATGAAAATTAAGATATCTACCCGAATATAAAATAATTTTATATGCTATCTTTAAAAAGAAAATTCTAAATTTTGAGTATTTAACTATAAAACAATACTCCAACTTCATATATATAATATAGGATGGTTGTACATGCACACACACATACACACATACCGTGTCATGACAATGCTTTTCATTTAAAAAAATGTTTTTTTCTTCAGATGTCCAGTGATCAGGTTAGATGGAAAATGAATATATTACAAAAAAAAATACAAATATTGTTGTGATAACAACAATAAGTCAGGTAGAGGTAGAATTGAATTTAAATAGTACAGTCAATTGTATGAAATATTTGGCAAAAATAAAGATGCTGTTGCTGCCCACACTGTATCGAGTAAAATAATAGGAACTGAAGTCGACAAATCTGCATTATCCGATCAAAGAGATATTATATATATAATTTTTTTTTAACCTTTAGAGGGCCGGCAATTTTTCCTACAAATTAACATTTTTTTTGTGTGAAAATTACAATTCGTACACAAAAAATTTGATAAATGCAAAAGTCAATAAATGGGCTGGCCACTATAGTGGCCACCCCGGCCGGCTAGGGTAGGACAAATGACCATTTTCAAAATTGATCGAAATTCTTTTAAACTTGTTACTCGGAGGTTTTTGGGATCGCTGAATCCGAATATGATATCAAAAATTCAAAATTCAAAATGACGGATCCAATATGGCGGACGACTTTTGCCAAATTGATCAAAATCATTTGAAACTTGTCATTCGGGGGTTTTTGGGGTCGCTGATTCCGAATATGATATCAAAAATTCAAAATTCAAGTTGGCGGAGCCAATATGGCGGATAGATTTTTTAAATAATAAAAAATTCTTACTTGTTACACGAGGGTTTTTGGTGTCGTTGAATTCAAATGTGAAGATAATAAATGAAAATGTCGAATTCAATTTGGCGAACGACTTCCTGAAGCATTATTCTATTCATTTTGAGTTTTTTTACTTTCCTTTTGCATTACCCAGGGCTAACGACGTGGACGTAGAAAGTTATGTAGCCCCCTTTTTTTTTT
>NW_017275686.1:7394-13869 GCF_001594065.2 Cyphomyrmex costatus
ACATAACTTTCTACGTCCACGTCGTTAGCCCTGGGTAATGCAAAAGGAAAGTAAAAAAACTCAAAATGAATAGAATAATGCTTCAGGAAGTCGTTCGCCAAATTGAATTCGACATTTTCATTTATTATCTTCACATTTGAATTCAACGACACCAAAAACCCTCGTGTAACAAGTAAGAATTTTTTATTATTTAAAAAATCTATCCGCCATATTGGCTCCGCCAACTTGAATTTTGAATTTTTGATATCATATTCGGATTCAGCGACCCCAAAAACCCCTGAGTGACAAGTTTCAAATGATTTTGATCAATTTGGCAAAAGTCGTCCGCCATATTGGATCCGCTATTTTGAATTTTGAATTTTTGATATCATATTCGGATTCAGCGATCCCAAAAACCCCCGAGTGATAAGTTTTGATCTTTTTTCCTAAATTATTTTTTACTGACCACTATAGTGGCCACCCCGGTACTGTAAAGGTTAAAAAGAACTAAACCACTTGGGTTGGAAAAGGAAGATCTTTCAATAAGAATACAAAGACATATACTTATTAGGCTTCATTGTACATATGAAGAGAAAGATAAAGATAGTACTACATGGGTTTTACTATTTAATTTATTAGAATTTAATGAGAATAGTACCACATGGGTTTTTAAAAATATTAGATTAGAATTTAACTTGGCGCCGACTATTGATATCATATCTTTTATACAAATGATACATGTCACTAGAACCATTTGGATCGAAATAGGAAGATCTTTCAATAAGATTAAGAACTACATGGGTTTTACTATTTAATTTAGTAGAATTTAATAAGAATAATTACCACATTGGGTTTTTAAAGATAGTAGAATTTAACTTGGCGCCGACTATTGATATCATATCCTTTATACAAATGATACATGTCATCAGAACCATTTGAATTGATCTAGTTTACATCATGGTCTACTAAACAGCAAATATAATTAGTCGGTTCTACAGCTGATTAAGTAATTGGCGTTGGTGAAACTGGCCCAAACGGTTTTTTATCAGAAGATCGCACTCTTAGCGCATTTTCTACCTTTTTTTAAAAAGGTAAATTTTTTAGTTTTTTACGTGGTCTTTTATACAAATAAGAATAGTACCACATGGGTTTTTAAAGACAGTAGAATTTAAGGGGGCAGTCTGGTCAAATTAACATAATTTTCAGAAATTTTTTTAGTACGCCAAGAATGTATTTGTACAAAAGTATGTTTCCACAATTAATGTATATGTTTTTAAGAAAATTTTAACTGAAAAAATTTTTTTTTTTGCACCCTTGCGGAGATATGGATTTTTGAAGTTGGCGCTGATTTAAAATGGTAGACATGATAACTGGCCTAGGAATCGTCTGAAACACAAAAATCGAGTGTTTTCTTAAAAAGTGGACCTGTGGTTATCGTCCGTACTAAAATCATTGACATCCGATGAGAAAAAACAAAATGGCGGCCTTTAGAAAATTATGCCTCTTTTTTTACACATTAAATTGTTTAAAAAAAGGGTTAAACATTAACGAATATTTATGATTCTAGTACGGACGATAGGTAGATATGTGTAGAACAATCCCTGAAAATTTCAAGCGATTTGGTTCAGTAGTTTTTTCAGAATCGTGTCTGCCAGGTCAAAAAACGTTGTTTTGAGAAAAACGCGTTTAAAGTTTTTTTTGTAATAATTCACGTTAAAATCGCAAAAAAAAGTCTCTTACCATCAATCAGCGATGCCTGCTGCATACATTATGCCTTCAACTTCATCGTAGACTGCATTTTCTTCCATTCTTTCGTTTCTGATGGCGGTTCTTCGATCTTTTGAAGCATCAGATGTGCGGCGATTAAATTGAGCATTGCGCGCTTCGTTGTGTTTCTGCACGAATGTCGCTGCTTCTTGCCCAATGGTAATGTCCATGACTTCCGTGATTTTAAGTAATGGTTGATGACCTTCATTGAAAGTGCATGCAGCACAATATGCAGCAATTTCAATAATTTTTTTCCCAGCAAACATGTGCTTTGGAGCTAAATGCCAAACACATGCATTGTAACTTTCATTGCTGTTTTGCGTATTCGCTCCCAAGCATCTTTCTAATAAATCGTCGGTGGTTAAGTCTTCATAAATGCTTTTCAAGAAAGGTTGAACTTCTTCACTCAATGCTGGAGGATGCTGAAAGTTTTGAAGTGTGTTGTTCGCTTCTGCTTTTCGGTATTTGCACCAGGAGTCAGGACCTGCAGGGCACCGTGAATGTTGAGGCTCATCATCAGAAGAAATTTTATGATAAAATGTTGCCCAAATAGCATTTCTCATGTCTTCAATAGACTCCGGATGTCGACGTACAGCTAATTCGAAATATATAGGTAATTCCTTCATCAATTTGATTGTCAATTCAACCGATTTTGTTTTTTTAGTACTTTTTGTACCTTTTTTTATTTTTTTAACAGAAAGTTGTTTTGCAGTTTCACGTTTGGCAGATTTTCGTATTTGAGCGAGCTGTTTTTTAGCCTCGTTTGCGCGTCTGTACAGACGTTTTTTGACGTGTAGAACACACTCTTTTTTTTACAATTACACGATTACCGTAGGGTTTCATGTCTTTTAGCATTTTGAAGGTTTTTGTATCACCGTCACCAATGTAATATTCATAATAAACGTTGTACATTTCAACAGATCTTTCAAACATTTCCATTATGCCATTCACTTCCATCATTCCGGCACTACCTTCATGGTTAGCGTTGCAGTTTGGTTTATGCGATTTGTACCATTCTTGAAATTCAGGATCATCATGTTTATTTGTCCATTATTCGCACATTTTACATACACTGGATTTTACGAGAACATCAATCAATTTTCCGGTGAATTTTCCAATCAAAGAAACTAATCCAACGAGAGACGTAAATCCTCTTCGAGCCCAAGAGCCGTCGCCAGACACTGAGATGCAATTCTTTACGTTGCCGGCAGCTTCGTTTTTTTCTTCTTCTTCATTGACGGCTTTTTGGAAAACTGTTTGAGTAACTTTTTCTGCTGCTATCCAAATATGATTTATTATATCATAATAAGTACTTTTACTCAGTCCTTTGCCAAGATCCATGAATCCACAAAAATTAACGATTCCTTGTAAGCCAACACCAAGTAGCCGCATCGCAAACACAAGCCTCCGATTTATTTCATACGCAGAACCAATTTGTGGAGAACTCGGAATAACAGTAGGTGATTCACAACGGCAGTTTATTGCTAATTGAAATCCTAATCCTTTTTCATTACGTTTTGAAATTTTAATGGCACTTTTACACGTTTTACAAATTAGAATGTCTTGTAAAGTACTAAACAGGGCGAAGTTTATAATACAGTACTTCAAAAATTGATCGATATTTACTTCAAAATCTGAGCTTTGTTTTAATATTTTCTTAGCAGATTCATGTGTAGTACTTGTATCACGTTCACTTGTATTGCCTCGAAATTTTCTTTTTTTCGAACGATCGGGTTTTTTTCCAGACCATTTACTAGTTTTTCTATCCATTGTAGACATACTTTTATCCGATTCACTAACGACAATTTCACAATTTCGAATAAGCAGCGTTAGAAAGACTACCGTTTCGAATGAAAACTGTTACACAAGTGAAAGCGAAAATGCGGCCAAATTCAAATCTGAACTCTAATTTACTAATGCTCCACTAGATGGCGGCTCGGTCTCATGGTATCTTAGGGTTGATTTATAATAGTCGTAATCTGTTAACTTTTCCCGTAATCTATAAGAATTGACCAATCATAATCGATTATTCTTCTCTCATTTGACTGTAATTGGTGAATTTTTACAGATTACGGAAACAGTTAACAGATTACGGCTATTATAAACCAACCCTTACACGCAATGGTATTTCCTCGGCGGGAGTAGGCGAGAAAAATGACGAAAATTTGTGCATATTCTGATTGCAAATCAGGAAATACAAGTGATAAGAGAAAAAATAATCGCGCGCGGAGACCCTTCTATTGTAGGGCTATTTTCAGCCTCTTTTCGACTGTTTCTGCGTAAATACCGATCACTACCATATTTCTACGACCATATAGTATACGAAACCGATGTTTTTGAAAAATTCGAATTTTTCTAAAATTTCTGACCAGACTGCCCCCTTAACTTGGCGCCGACTATTGATATCATATCTTTTATAGAAATGATACATTAAAATTAAGTAAGTATAAGTATATTTCACTGGTTAATTATATCAAAAAATCCCACTGCCACCCCCATCGTCAAATATATATATACTTTAGTAATATAGTTTTAATAAAATAGTATCAAAACGATGGTCGTCTGTATGTAAATATATAATTATCTTTTTGTATTAACATAATGTACACTTTATTATTTCATTACTTTCTTAGATATATATGATGTCAATTTTATTTTATTAAAAAGGTTATGTTTATATACGATTGTAGAATTTAACTTAGTAGAGATAGTACTACATGGGTTCTGGTTTACATCATGGTCTACTAAACAGTAAATATGATTAGTCGGTTCTAAAGCCGATTAAGTAATTGGCGTTGGTTAAACTGGCCCAAACGGTTTTTTTTTATCAGAAGCATGCATTTTTAGCGCATTTTCTACCTTTTTTTAAAAAGGTAAATTTTTAAGTTTTTTTACGTGGATAGAATTTAACTTGGTATTAATTATTATGTTTTATACATGTTAAATACATGTGGCTTTTTATATATGTTTGCTAACATTTTTCTGTAAAAATAGTATAGAAATATCTTTAGCACCTCCAAGCCATTGTCTTTTTATAACTTGTGCATCATCAATTTCAATCCAAGATGTTCCTTCTTTACACATACTTGTATAATGACCCTCATCGATACACGAACCGTAATGAAATATAGCACTCATAACTTTATATGTCTGTCCAGCTATTATTATTTTCGTTGTAGGTACAGCACGTAAACTAAATTTGTGTGGTATCTTTACTGATTTACCATCCTCTGAAGAAAATGATGTTAAGTTTATAATAAGTATCGCGACGCTCCTGAGGCACAGCGTCACGTGAGCGGTCGGCGGCTCGGCCGCCGAGGCTCGAGTAGTAGTGGGGAGACAGTAGGCGTCGCCTCAGAAATCGGCCCGAAATGTGCAACTAATTCCGAGCACTGACCTAGATCCATAACAGCATTTTGCAAACTCAATCCTTGACTTTTATGAATGGTAATATCATAACTCAAAGATAATGGAAATTGTTTTCTAGTAACATATACTCTATCCATCACTGGAAACTTAACACTCACTCTTTCAATAAAATACTCTAAACCACACGGTAAACGAACTTTTATCTTTTCGATGTAATCAGTAGTTTTATCCTGTGAAACTGATGTAATTGTAGCAATTGTACCATTTACAAGTCCCAAACTAGCATCTGGAGACACGGTAGTGTCTCGGCGTTAAGCCAAGCGCGCGACACTGCCGTGCCTCCTTTACGCGAAACTGAGAATTTTTCGGGGTCGAGATGATCAGATCTCAGTAACGGATGAACCAATCAAGTTCTACATACGCTCAATCGACAGGAAATACTTAAATTGTATGATAAAAGTGCTATCATTTTTTTTCTACGTGCCCTACGAGCGGAAATATCGCGACGCAAAGTCCGGATCTGTGAATTTTCACGTTTCAATTTTAAGAAACGTCGTTATTAACGTCGTCGACCAGAGAAAATGTCCATCTCGTTTTTTCGACAATAGAGGGCCTTTGACTTTATGTGTTATCTCACTCTATCTATCTATATCTAACCAGCAGTGTTGCATGCTGTATCACATATGACGCGCGCGCGATTCAACACTTATAATTAAAAATATTATTCAATATATATAATATAAAATATTTATTATTATATATATATATATAAATGTAAAAATTGAAATATCGAAATATAGAGATATGTACGTCGTCGAGAAAGTATAAGTGTCTATGTGTTTGATTTCGAGGAAAAGTGTTCGCCTTCGAGGAAGTGGGTGTCTACATGTTCGCCTTCGAGGAAGAGAGTGTCTAAGTGTTCGCCTTCGAGGAAGAAAGCGTTTAAGTGTTCGCCTTCGAAGAAGTAAGTGTCTAGGTGTTCGCCGTCGAGGAAATGGGTTTGTTTGTAAGAAATGTCGTCGTCGTCGTTGTCGTCATTGCCAGCTACGGAGTGAGAAAATGCATTCTGGAATTTTTGGCGCAAGAGATAAATGTGGTCGCGACAATATCGATCGCTGCGATCTGTACGATCGTTGAAGTTGAATTATTAAGTGTCTCGGCATCTCGGCAATAACATAGGATTGAGGTTAAGGGTCTGAGCACAAGCACTGCCGTAACTTTTTACGACATACTTAAGTTGTAGACGTAAATAACGCACAAGCTTTGGCGTATCGGCGTATGACGTGTTTATGCACGCTATCGAAAGATATGGCAATAATGTACATAAACACGTCATACGCCGATACGCCAAAGCTTGTGC
>NW_017275686.1:14756-20773 GCF_001594065.2 Cyphomyrmex costatus
TTTGTGATTTATTTTTAAAATGTAAAAAACTGTTATATATATATATATATAAAACAGTTTTTTACATTTTAAAAATAAATCATATATATATATATATATATATATATTGTGACGTAACACTTTGTGTCAGTCACTGGTGACTGCACTAGCACGGAGATCCTGTGTCCTCTAAGCTCGAAGGGTGAGGCACAAACGAGCGTGCCAAATTTATATTATTTTTCTTTTCTTTTGTATATCCGTTTATATAAAATATTTAGTAATTTCAGATTTTTAAAGAGCGATTATTAGTCACATTAGAGCGTGAGCGGTGGTTATTTTGAATCTGTGCTTCTCCTCTTGACCGAATTGCGCAATAGTTTTTTCTGCATATGTATGCTTCTGGATTTCTTTTAGATGCACTTATTTTAATAAGAGTACCATCAACTGCACCGATGACATTAGGAAATCCACTTCTTTCTTCTATTTTAGTCGAAGTCACTTCAGCTTGTTGCCTCGTAGGCCAAACTATAAATGTATTTCTTAACATATATAATGCTTTTGTTACCCTTAGAACGCATCGCCAAGCAGTTGCCCTTCCAACATCAAATTTTGTACATACAGATCTGTAATCATTTATTAATAAAAATATGTTAAGATTAGAATATTTCATTCAATTGCCCTAAGATATTTTTATAAAATGCTATTGTATTCACAAATCTAATAACATGCATTTATTTTTTGTTTATACCTGTACGAGTTTAAAACATATTCGAAGGTACTTCTACGTAGACTACAAAAATATTATTAGCATATATAATTTAATGATATATTTTATTTAAAATACTAATATTTTAGAGCATAATTTATTACTCACCGAAAATGTGATTTAAATTCCTTATCATCATATAAAGTAATAACTTCTATATAATTTTGTATTCTAGGCCTTTTGTCCCGAATGATTTGAACTGCGTTTATTAATTCTTCATCACTGTCAGTGCTCGACGAATCATCACTAGACGAATCTAACATTAGAATTGCAATAGCAATCAATGCATTATTATTTTCTGCCATTCCTAATTTTGTTATTTATATAATGTATTTCCTGTAACAAACATAATACTATATAAACAAATCAACCTATTAAAAAAATAGAATTATGTACAATAATTTGTTATGTACAATAACTTTTATATAATTTTGTATTCTAGGCCTTTTGTCCCGAATGATTTGAACTGCGTTTATTAATTCTTCATCACTGTCAGTGCTCGACGAATCATCACTAGACGAATCTAACATTAGAATTGCAATAGCAATCAATGCATTATTATTTTCTGCCATTCCTAATTTTGTTATTTATATAATGTATTTCCTGTAACAAACATAATACTATATAAACAAATCAACCTATTAAAAAAATAGAATTATGTACAATAATTTGTTTTTCAACGTGGTTATACAAACATATGTTATAACCGTCGTTAGAATATATGAAAATAACGCTAACATTTATTGATATATTGTCAATTGAAATAATTACTTACCAATACAATAACCTTTACTAGCAATAATGCTTTAACCTTAACTGTTCAACACTTAGAATTTTGAGGTTATTACGTGTTGTAGCCCGCGAGTGCTACCACAATTAAGTCTCGCATTTCAGCCTAGCAACGAGCTGGCGGAAATGCAAGATTATTACTGCAAAGCAACCTTTGCATTTCGGCATAGCAACGACTTGCGGAAATGCAAGGCTGCAAATTCCATAACGCGTGCGGACAACGATCACTGATCGAACGCAAGCAATGACCGCACGCACATCGAACAATTATTAATAAAAAGCAAATCTTGCATTTCGACAGGACAACGAACTGCCGAAATGCAAGAGGACGAAGTCCGCGTTGCACACGGCACGAATGCCGTTAGTTCGATGACTCCGCGACGCCAATATATTCGGCGGTCTAAGGACCGGCGAGAGAGTCTTGTCATACATCTAAACGTAACGATATGTTACGCGCGTCGCGAGAACCGAGTCATATTACATCCACGATAACGAGTGTCGCCGACGCCGACCGGTCTAAGTCACGAGCGAGGACTTTAACCGAATATATTCTTTAATTAAATCAATTCGACAATTATAACCAACTATTCGAATTGTAACTTAATCAATTAACAACCAAAGTGTAATCAATTAATCGAGTGGTAATAACCACTCGAAATTGTAAGTGTTATAATAAATAAAAGGGGTTATTTTAATAAAAGTGTGGTGCAGTGTGTGTTTGTTCTACGACCTTGACCACTTTCCTCGTTTTCCTCGTGGTTCCAACCCTTTGAGCGGATCGAATCCCAAATTAATATCTTGTTGCACCGAGAGGTACAACATACGCGTGCGAAGCTACATGTATTTACGACGTCATTAGCCAGTATCCAGTCGTTTAGGAACGCTTCTCCAGTGCAGTATCCAGCAAAATGGCGGCTACTGGCTACTGCACTGAAACGAAATGAATGGGAACGCACCCAGAATGAGATGATAGATAGATAGAGTGAGATTACACATAAAGTCAAAGGGCCCTCTATTATCGAAAAAACGAGATCTACATTTCTCTCTGGTAGACGATGACAATGACGACGTTTCTTAAAAAATGAAACGTGAAAAATCACAGATCCTGACTTTGCGTCGCGATATCTCCGCTCGTAGGGCACGTAGAAAAAAATGAAAGCACTTTTATCATACAATTGAAGTATTTCCTGTCGATTGAGCGTATGTAGAACTTGATCGGTTCAGCCATTACTGAGATCTGATCATCTCGACTCCGAAAAATTCTCCGTTTCGCGTAAAGGAGGCACGACAGTGTCGCGCGCTTGGCTTAGCGCCGAGACACTACCGTGTCTCCAGATAAAATATCGTGACGTCGAGCCGCGCATGGCCCTTTTTCGCTCCGCCGTTCTCATCCTGACACATCCGCTTACCAGATCCTAGATCACGCTCCGACACCGATCCGAAGACTCGCTCGTCCTACAAACTTGAGGGGTAGGGTGTACCCTGCCTCTACCGGGCGTTCCCGGCCGCCGAACGAGCCGTCCAGGATACAACTTCCGAGCGTGCGAACTTCCTTGTGACGTGTTGGTCCGACGAACCTGAGGGGTAGGGCATACCCTGCCTTTGCCGGGCGTTCCCGGCCGCCGGACAACCGTTGCCATTTATTAATCCCATCTTCCGCACCTTCTTTTCCGCATTCTGAAATTTCCGTCCTGGTACTTGGCATTCGAAAAGGGGTAGGACGCTCCCTGCCTCTGTCGGGTGTTCCCGGCCGTCAAGTACCAGCTCCGCTTTCCTTCCGATTAATATTTTCGATTTATGCGTCGCGCCGCGAAACCACACTTGCTGGCGTATACCCGCGTTCCGCCGCGTTGCGAATCGCCGTAAAAACTCGCGACCGTTTGTAAATATCCCGCGCGATTAGAATTAAGTCTCGTTGCATTGTCCGCGTCTGTATTGCGATTGTATATATTTCTGTTATCCGCGTTCGCCTATTTCTTCGTTCGTATCGCCGTGATTCGCGTCCGTTCTCTGTATTATATTTTTATATGTTATATCTTCTTTTTGATATTATATCTTCGTTTTTCTTTGTTGTAATAGACTGTGTTCGTCGTCAAACTATTACTTTCATATTATTTCTTTTTTTTTGCGATTTCCGAATTATCACATATTTTTCGCAACACTGATCCGATGCGAATACTCCTCCCGCCGAACCTTTTTTATACACGCATTCCCGATGAGCTAGTCTAGAGATCTTATATGGAGAGATGGGCCAATGCCGACTGATCCGTGATTGGCTCTGCCATGATGTTGTGAAACCGGATGTGAGAGTGAAAGAAGTGAATGTGAGTGTGAAAGAAGCGTCGTCTTCTTATGATTATAAGAAGTATTGTCAGAGACAAAAATTAACTTAAACGAATCTCTTTTACAGTAAATTAAGTTTAAAATCATTAAAAATGTATCACTAGAACTTTTGGAAAAAAAAAATATATATATATGGGACATTCTACGTCAACTCAGACAGACCTCCAGACAAAATTTGGCTTGATGGATTTAAACGTTCAAGGGCTTAAAAAATTTGTACACCTGTGTACTTTTAAATGCCGATGGGCTTCTTTCAAAAATTTTAATGTCGGCGCTATTATGGCTGATAAAAGTCAACAAATTCCAAAATTTAAAACTAACTTCGTACAATAAAACTCGAAAAATTCTTTAATTATTCTGAAATTCTGTATCTAAAAGTTTTTTGGGTCGCCGAATGTAAATCTGATGTCAGTTTTCAAAAATTCAAACTTTAAACCAACACCCCAAAGGGATCAGTTTCCTGTTACGTCCACGTCGTTGATCCTGGGTAATGCCGAGAGCTGGACACATTTTTATTTTAGTCGTATTCGACCCGAAGTTTTGAATGTCCTGAACGCGACTTCAGATTCATAATCACCAACCCCAAAAACCCACGAGTAACAAATTTTAATAAAATCCGATCGATTTATCAAAGAGCCTCCGCAAGCTCCATGCAAAAAATGCCCGTTTTCGGTACCTCGATTTTTGAAACTTTTATTATGCCAAATAGTTACATATGATGACCCAATAATCCCTGCAAAATTTCAAGATGAGCATACAGCCCGTTTAGGAAATAGGGGGTTAAAGTTGACCATGTCCAATAAAAAAATATAGCAATTCCACATTTGAATTCGAACAATAACGTCTAAAAAATTCAGCCTAAATGGATCTTTTAAGATTTTTGGCTGATGATTATAAATATGAAGTCATATTTACAAAATTCAAAATGGCGGATCCAATATGGCGGACAATTTTTGTTAAAATTCATTGGATCTACTTGAAACTTGTTACTCGGGGGTTTTTGGGGTCGCTGATTACGAATTTGAAGTCAATTTTGACTCAAACGTTATATGTCCTGAAAGGCGGCATAGCCCGGTCATATTAGGGGTCAACCTCGGAATGAAAGATAATAAGCTGTAAATTGGTATAAACCTTTGTTTTGTCGTTGTAAATGTTGTCTCAAAAGTCACAAGTGCTATCGTGTCCGCGTCTTAAGATATTGAAGGTCAAAGGTCATAAAAATCGGTTTTTCGCGAATATCTCGCTTTCTATTGCTTAAATGAGATTTGCACCTATTATAAAAGTTGTAGAGTATAAAATTCTCTACAACTTTTGTTTGAACTTTTTTTTCATACGATCAACCTTTTTTGCGGTAGACCGCGAAGAGTGCGCCGCGTACAGTCATATATGGCCTAATGCAAGGTCAAGCGTGAGTTGCGGTTATCAGTACGTTGTATAAAGTTAATTATTTACTAAAAAATTATAATTATTAAACAATGCCCATTATTTATGTACTAATTATTAATTATTTATATTTAATTAAAATAAGTGACTTAATTATTTATATTTAATTATTTATATTTAACTATTTAACTATAGTATATTATTAATTTTGGAATGTATATTTTAGTTATATTTTAAGTTAAAACGACATTATATACGTTTTCTTTAAAACGTGTAAATTTTGTAATACTTACGAGGTCTGGCTATTAAATAACGAGACTGCGCGCGCAGAAGGCGTCCTAGAGGGGTAGGGTGGGAAACGAATGCAGCGTTGGATAGCTGGAAGTGTCTCGTTATTTAATAGCCAGACCTCGTATATACCTGGAAATACTTGTCCCTACCCTACGACCTTTTCTATTTATAGCCGGGGCAGATTTTCTATTGTATTCCAGGCCACTTTCTCTTTTAAGGGACCATTTACTTGGATGTAGTGAAGCGTTGAGGCAAGCTTGTCCATTGCACTGGCCACAAGCTAAAGAACATAGTAGCCCTGATTTTCTGCATCCACAGCGGGAACCACAACCGTTTTTGCAATTGCAAAATATTATATTTAGTAGTTCGGCTGGTGCTGGAGGCACCTATTTAAATAGTCTATATCGACGGCTGGTACGAAGAACCAGACATTTCAAATTTGGGAGGAAGAACCAGACATTTCAAT
>NW_017275687.1:0-247 GCF_001594065.2 Cyphomyrmex costatus
AGAAAGAGAGACTACGGACCGAGCGGAAACGCGCATCTACTCCTACTCAATCGGTCGTCCTCACCGCGTCACGTGAAATCTCTCGATATACCGAGTTGATGAGAGATACTTTAATAGAAATAAGTACCGCCGTGTATGGTTGTCGCGATTATCGGCAGACAGTAAGCAAAAACACAAAAAGAAGGAAATGTGGCGCAACGCGTATGCTACTCTGTCTACGAAATGTCTACGAATTCTGTGGAAAATA
>NW_017275687.1:312-645 GCF_001594065.2 Cyphomyrmex costatus
CTTCTAAGAGAAAAAGATGAGTAGAATGGAAAAAGGAAAAGAGGGTGAGAAGTGCTCTAACGCTAACGACACAGATTTTTTTTGTAGGTGCGATAGGAACGGGAAGAGCTGCCCTTATTATGCACGCTACCCAGACTTTAGGATGCCTCCGCGTGTCGCTTCGAAGGGAGGAAACGAACACTCGACACTCACTCACACACACACACACACAAAAGGACAAGATAAGAAAAGTAAAAAGAAAAATTGTAATTCATTAACGTTTTATTATTCAGTTTAATACTGTTATATTTAAATAAAAGGTGAAAGAGCCGCACAAAATATTGAATCGTGATA